>NC_057797.1:666737450-666945860 GCF_018294505.1 Triticum aestivum | reverse complement strand
AGAGCGCCATGAAGTAGCCTCGAAAATTTGCTTCGAAAATTAGCTTACCGGCCGCCAGCGCCATGGATTTGCAGTTCCCTCCAAAACCAAAAAATCATGTCTATAAATCAAGCTCCATGGAAAGACCAGCCTACACACCTCTCCTTAGTCCGTATGCTTTTCCCTGCATCAGCACGAGCATATTTCAAACAGAACAACTAGCTAGCAGCACAAGTCAAACTAAACAACTGGTTTCACATAGGTTCACGTCAAACAAAACAACTAGTAGCAAGATCATCACATTGGTTTAACTAGCAAAAGTTCTTCAACTCCAGCATCGCACCTGCATGGTTCAAACTCCACAAGGCTGATCATCACTCATGAAACTCCGGCAGATAAATTTTCATGAACTCACGCTTTGTCGTTTCATCCGGCACAGAGAATTGCTCCGGCAGTGGCAAAGATTCTTCCTCCGGCATCGAGTCAGGAGCATAAAGAAGAGATGCATCAATGTCGCCGGCCTCTTCACCCTCCGTGCCGGCCAGCAACTCCTCGTCGTTTGTCGTCTCGTTGCTGCTTTCTGGGTCAACTTTGCCATTGTCCACGAGCGCGCGCACCTGGTCATTGCCGTCTCCTGCCACTATCTTGACAGCGCCGTGCATGCTGCCGTCGCGCTCCAGTGCGTGCACGCTGCTGTCCGCGAGCAAGCGTCCCCATCGCGCACACCTTGGGCAGTTTGTGTTGCCTCGTCCATGGCCACCACACAAAGAGCACGGGAAGCCAGGTGTGTAACCGTAACAGTTGGACATTAGATCTGCATCATCGGAAAATGATGCACTCACCTCCGGCGAGTGTACTTTTGCATGCATGCCGCCGTCGCTGGCGACGCCCTCCGCAAACGCATGGCCTCCCGAAGCGAGCGCCGGGAGGACGACGTCGCCCTCCTCCGCGACCACCTGGACGCCGAGCGGGTGGATGACGCCGTCCGCGAGCGCGCCATCGCCCTGTTGGATGCCGCCCTCCACGGACACGCCGTGAGGCAGCTGGAGGACGCCGTCCGCGAGCGCGCAATCGCCCTGCAGGACGCCGCCCTCCACGGACACGCCGTGAGGCAGCTGGAGGACGCCGTCCGCGAGTGCGCAATCGCCCTGCAGGACGCCGCCTGTCGTGGGAACGCCGTCGCGCGAGTGGTCGACGCCGTTCTTGAGTGCTCCGTCGTCCTTCTGGACGGCGCCCTCTGCGGGAATGCCGTAGTGCGGATGGACGTCGCCGTCGTCAAGCGCGCCGTCGTCCGGGGCGCTGCAGTCAGCGAGCATGCTGTCCTCCGCAAGCAGGCTATCAAGCACGAGCTCGCTGTCTTCTACAGGCTGGCTGTCTTCCCACAAGTAGCTAGACTCCATGAGGTTGAGCTTGAGAGGGAGGAGAAGAAGATGGAGTAGAAGGCGAGTAGATAGGAGGAGGACGCATGCGTGCTGGCGTACTGTACGAGGAAGAAAAAGGAGGCGAGCTAGCTGGCTTAATTAATGCGAGAGAAGGAGGCGAAGCGAAGGAGGAGGGGTATTCCAGGAAAGAATGGGTGGCTGAACCGAACGCGCAGACCATTCCGGATTTTTCGGGAAAAAGTTATACGCAGACTAAATGGGATCGGAGGGAGTACGTACGACCACGAGACGGTCAGTCTTTAGCACACACAGCACTGGAAACTGGAAGGAAAGCGAAGCCAGAACTGAACTGGAGTCTCCGGTTTCACTCGCTGGCAAAGCGGCAACCGCCGAGCGATCGGCGCGGCGTGCCTGCCGGGATCTCTGCTGGATCCCCTCTGCCTTTCAACTGCGAACTGCAAGGCTACTCCCTCGTCCGGGGAGCTTGGTGTTGAATGGAGTTGGGGTCTTAGTTGACCCGTGGCTTGGGGAATGGTTTTAATTCGAGGTGAGTTGCTGCAGTTTCTGATAATTTGCCAATCAATCGGGTATTGAAAACTGTTCTGCCCCTTTTTTTGCCAGAGGGCCCGATTGCTTGGCATGGCACTTGGCGCAGAATGGATGTGTTTTCGGTGAAATCCGCGTGCCATACGGACTGAAACTATCAGTTAGGAAAAATGATATATAGAAGACCGAATGGGAAGGTAGATCGTGTGTCAACCCGGTTTGGAAATGTGTATGGAATACGAGAATTTCTCGAACGGCAGAGGCCATTGCATCGCGAGCTGTGCATGGTATATTATTGAAAGACAACGAAAATAAATATGTGGACTCCTATCACATTGTCTAGTGTGTGTTCGAATATGGCAAGCGTTGAATCTGGTGGGAAATGCTCATATAACTTTCTTAGTTGACCGTGTTTGTTATCAGAGGTGTGCATTGCTGGGAGTTGGCACCTATGGTGAAAAGTAATAGGCCAATTCATATCAAACCTATGCATGTCCCTCTGTGTAAAACAAGATCATGAAAGAGCATCATCGGCAAACTCGGAGCCGAGGGAAGATCCTCGATAGCTAGCAGATATCGATTGTATAAGCCATCGTGGGGCACGATGAAGATCAATGTAGATGTTATGTTCAGCAGGTAATGCAGATTGTGTGACATGCGTGGTGACTCATTGTTTACTCCGGAATCCTGTAACACTCCTTGTGACGTTGCAACATACGAAAGAGAACCTTCCCAATCCAGACTATGGTAGATGGCGCAAGAGAAATAGGTGGGACGAAGACAACGATGGGGAGTGCGAGGAACCGACCACAACTGCCCATAAAACCTAGCGACCACCTCATCATCTCCCACCCAACGTGAAGATGTATTCACATAAAACCGTTTCTTGGGACCACCCGGACGGACGGTGAGGATTGAACCAACAAGCTAAAGAGACCGATAGGTGGGACCGAAGAACAAGCCGACGGTGGGGAATTTGAAATATTGGCCACGTCAGCTCCCGACCATGTGGGCCAGGCCGAGGACCCCTAAGATTATCAACCAGTGGGCTACATTCGTCAGGCCAAGGAGAGCCAAGATGGAAGATTCCAAAGACTTGGCGTGTACTCCAAGACTTAGAGGTTTGTCTTCGTCATGTCTAGATGTAACTGACATATATATGTGTAAACCTCAGGCACCCCCGGTATCTATATAAGCCGATGGGTGAGGAACGTAGACGACAATATTTATACATACATGATCTCTTGGTAGATTAACTAGTAACTTGTACACCCTTCAAATCAATACAATCAAAGCAGGATGTAGCGTATTATCTCTTCGAGTGAGCCCGAACCTGGGTAAATCATGTGTCATTGATATCATCGTGCCAAGGCTACCAGCTCAGGGCCCCCTTCCTGAGATCTGCTGGATTTGACTTCATCGCCCCTTTTGTGGAATGGATGAGTCCATTGATCATTTGCTTATGAAATGCTCTCTAGCTAGAATGCTTTAGAACATCATCTCAAATGTGCCTTTGATATCCTTGATATCCATGATAATATTGATGCCCTTCTTGACAATTGGATCCACAAATTCCACTCAGATGATAAACACTTGGGGTTTGCTGGAAGAACACTTGGGGTTTGCTTGGGATCCACAAATTCCACTCAAATGCCCTTCTTAACCCGTTTCTAATCTTCCAGATAGTTCAACTGTGAGGCATAGTTGTATAATATCAACTGCCACTTCTAAAGTTTGTTTGCTCTTTTCCCTCCCTAAAGTCCTTGTTCTTTCTTTTAGGCCAAACTACTCTCTTTCTTAAAACTAATTGTATCCTTCTATGATTTTTTTATTTCTTCTATCAGGTAACTCCACTACTAGAATATTTCTTTCTTGGAAGGGATTTTTCTTCTCTCTTCTATTTTTCTTCATTCTTTCTTATGGTTACCCTGCTCCTAGATTCTTTTTTCTTCCTTGCATTCAATTTTGTTGTCGTTTATATTTATATTTTGTGCATTTCTTCTTTCTGCAACAATGCTAGAAGATCCCATGTCATATGGGGACTAGGGAAGGATTATACAGAGGCTTGGGTCTGTCCTTTTTCTGCTTTTGGACAACACAAATCCAATGATTTATTTTCATTGTATAAGAAACTTGATCTTGTATGTTTCCAACTTTTTCATTTCTCATATGAGGAAAAACCACATCTAGAATTATTCCTTCCTTATGTTAAAATATATCATCACCATCATCATCATCATTATTATTATTATTTTATCTTTCTTTATGTATAATCTAGATTACAGTTTCTTTGTTCGGTAATCTTTTTTAGTATTTTATTATATTCTTTTTGTTTAGCGGTGGTTTGATGTTGCAATCATGTGTGAAGGAAATATGCCCTAGAGGCAATAATAAAGTTGTTATTTTATATTTCCTTATATCATGATAAATATTCATTATTCATGCTAAAATTGTATTAAATGGAAACTTGATACATGTGTGAATACATAGATAAAACACTGTGTCCCTAGTATGCCTCTACTAGACTAGCTCATTAATAAAAGATGGTTAAGTTTCCTAACCATAGACATGTGTTGTCATTTGATGAACGGGATCACGTCATTAGGAGAATGATGTGATGGACAAGACCCATCCGCTAACTTAGCATAATGATCGTTAAGTTTTACTGCTATTGCTTTCTTGATGACTTATACATATTCCTTTGACTATGAGATTATGCAACTCCCGAATACCGGAGGAACACCTTGTGTGCTATCAAACGTCACAATGTAACCGGGTGATTATAAAGATGCTCTACAGGTGTCACCGAAGGTGTTTGTTGGGTTGGCATAGATCAAGATTAGGATTTGTCACTCAGAGTATCGGAGAGGTATCTTTGGGCCCTCTCGGTAATGCACATCATGATAAGCCTTGCAAGCAATGTGACTAATGAGTTAGTTACGGGATGATGCATTACGGAATGAGTAAAGAGACTTGCCGGTAACGATATTTAACTAGGTATGAAGATACCGATGATCGAATCTCGGTCAAGTAACATACCGATGACAAAGGGAATGACGTATGTTGTCATTACGGTTTGACCGACAAAGATCTTCATAGAATATGTAGGAACCAATATGAGCATCCAAGTTCCGTTGTTGGTTATTGACCGAAGATGTGTCTCGGTCATGTCTACATAGTTCTCAAACCCGTAGGATCCGCATGTGTAACGTTCGATGACGATTTATATTATGAGTTATGTGTTTTGGTGACGGAAGATTGTTCGGAGTCCTGGATGAGATCACGGACATGACGAGGAGTCTCGAAATGGTCGAGAGGTAAAGATTGATATATTGGATGATAGTATTCGGACACCGGAAGTGTTTCGGAATGTATCGGGTACGTATCGGAGTACCGGGGGGATTACCGGAACCCCCGGGGGGAAGATATGGGCCATAGGAGGGAGGCAAGGCAGCCCACAAGGGGTGCCCCCCCAAGGGAGGAGTCTGAATTGGACTATGGGAGGGGGCGGCGCCCCCCCTTCCTTCTCCTTCTCCCTCTCCTTCCCCCTTTCCCCCTCCGATAAAAGGAGGGGAGCGAATTGGACTAGGAGCCCAAGTGGAACTCCTCCCACTTGGGGCGCCCCTAGGGCGGCCTCCTCCCCTCTCCCTCCTTTATATACGGGGGTGGGGGGAGCCTCTAAGACACACAAATTGTTCTTAGCCGTGTGCGGCGCCCCCTCCACCGTTTACTCCTCCGGTCATATTGTCGTACTGCTTAGGCGAAGCCCTGCGCAGATCACTTCATCATCACCGTCACCACACCGTCATGCTGACAAAACTCTCCCTTGACACTTTGTTGGATCAAGAGTTCGAGGGACGTCATCGAGTTGAACGTGTGCTAAACTCGGAGGTGCCGTACGTTCGGTGCATGATCGGTTGGATCGAGAAGACGTTTGACTACATCAACCACGTTAAGCTAATGCTTCCGCTTTCGATCTACGATGGTACATGGACACACTCTCCCCCTCTCGTTGCTATGCATCTCCTAGACAGATCTTGCATGATCGTAGGAAATTTTTTGAAATTGCATGCTACATTCCCCAACAGTGGCATCCGAGCCAGGTCTATGCGTAGATGATATGCACAAGTAGAACACAAAGAGTTGTGGACGATGATAGTAATACTGCTTACCACCAACGTCCTACTTTGATTCAGTGGTATTGTTGGATGAAGTGGCCCAGACCAACCTTACATGACCACGTTCATGAGACTGGTTCCACCGACAGACATGCAACTTGTTTTGCATAAAGGTGGCTGGCGGGTGTCTGTTTCTCCAACTTTAGTTGAATCGAATTTGACTAGGGCCGGTCCTTGTTGAAGGTTAAAACAACAAACTTGACGAAACAACGTTGTGGTTTTCATGCGTAGGTAAGAACGTTTCTTACTAGAAGCCCGTAGCAGCCACATAAAACTTGCAACAGCAAAGTAGAGGACGTCTAACTTGGTTTTGCAGGGCATGTTGTGATGTGATATGGTCAAGACGACACCGTATTGAAGGAAATATGCCCTAGAGACAATAATAAAGTTGTTATTTATATTTCCTTATATCATGATAAATGTTTATTATTCATGCTAGAATTGTATTAACAGGAAACTTAGTACATGTGTGAATACATAGACAAACAGAGTGTCACTAGTATGCCTCTACTTGACTAGCTCGTTGAATCAAAGATGGTTAAGTTTCCTAGCCATAGACATGAGTTGTCATTTGATTAATGGGATCACATCATTAGAGAATGATGTGATTGACTTGACCCATTCCATTAGCTTAGCACTTGATCGTTTAGTATATTGCTATTGCTTTCTTCATGACTTATACATGTTCCTATGAGTACGAGATTATGCAACTCCCGAATACCGGAGGAACACTTTGTGTGCTACCAAATGTCACAACGTAACTGGGTGATTATAAAGGTGCTCTACAGGTGTCTCCGATGGTACTTGTTGAGTTGGCATAGATCGAGATTAGGATTAGTCACTCCGATTGTCGGAGAGGTATCTCTGGGCCCTCTCGATAATGCACATCACTATAAGCCTTGCAAGCAATGTGACTAATGAGTTAGTTGTGGGATGATGCATTACGGAACGAGTAAAGAGACTTGCCGGTAATGAGATTGAACTAGGTATTGAGATACCGACGAGCGAATCTCGGGCAAGTAACATACCGATGACAAAGGGAACAACGTGCCAGGATCGAGCGGCCAGGAGCCGGCCGCTCGTTCTGTCTATTTAGTGGCCGGCCGCTTTTTAGATTTCAGGTTCTAAAATTGAGAAGTATTTACCCCGGATGCCACTAGCAAGTGAATACCCGTTCGCCGTCTTTTCACTAGAAACGAATGAGCTGCTTCGCCCTCGCGCACGACCGACAGGAATCGAGCCTCCCAGGAAGGCAGGAAACGCAGGCTAGGGTTGGCCGCCGCCGCCCGCGCCAGCGAACCTCCACCCTCCACCCAGGTACAACTTCCTCCCTCTTCCTCTTGCTTCTCCTGTTCCTGGCGGCCCTGGTCCGGCCGGCCGGCCGGCCGCCGGCTCCGGCTCCGGCGCACCGGACCTCCTCCCTCCTAGTACTTCCTTCCTCCTCCATCTTCCCTCTTGCCCGTTCCTCCCCTCATCACGGCGGTCCTCGTTCGTGCTATGTTGGCTGTGTTACGTTCCTACCAGTGCAGTGTCTGATGTCACCATCTTGTTGCCATCAGCAATGCTATCAGGTCTCCATTTTGTGCTGTTATTGTTTGTGAACCTCAAAAACCAACGAATGGTTTCTTTTCTTCATCCATGGTGTTGCTCAGTATTTCCTTGGAATTTAAGCTCAAAGTCCCAACCAAAAATTCAGTCTGTTTCATCTAATATCATGCTTCGGTTGCTCCCCTGTCATGCTAATGTCACAACTACTCCCTCCGTTCCTAAATATAAGTTTTTGTAGAGATTCCACTATGGATCACATTCGGATGTATATAGATGCATTTTAGAGTGTAGATTCACTCATTTTGCTCCATATGTAGTCCACATAGTGAAATCTCTACAAAGACTTATATTTAGGAACGGAGGGAGTAGTATACTTTGAAGGCTAGTGGACTGATAGTTTTGTTTGACAACTACTGCAACTGAAGTATCTGAAATTCCTTGCAGCCCTCTGTACTGAACGTATTGGTGTTATTGTGAAACATTGCATTTGTTGTATTTTGTCACCAATGTTCATTATTCACTGGTGACTTTGTCAGTAACGGTTCTAGGCAGCTTCTTTCTATTGATATCACTTGCTTGTTGCATTTCTACCGAGATTGATTATCTTTCGGCTTGTAGATTTAGCAAAGCCATGAGTTGCTGCCTGGCAACTTGCAAGCAAAGCCTTTGCTAATCTGTATGCTTGTTTCGTTATGTCATCCAATCTTTGGAAGACCCCATTTTCCTCTCCTGAATGAACAAGCAAAAGCAAAATCATGTCATATTTTTCCTGACTATAAACTGCAGCGTAATTGACATGTTTCATCAATTGTCAAGCTAACCTTTGATTAACATCCTCAAGCCCAGCTGAAGGGAGTCGTACATTTTTTATTTTTAGATAGGTTTGAACAATTGCTTGATAAATGACAGTATGGTGCATCAGTGGTTTATCCCACTGGATAGATTTCTTGCCGAAAACATTTCCAAAATTGCCTGGGTTTCAGCTTCAGTGAATGTCTTGGCCGTGTCATGGAAGAAGAGAAATTAAACAAAAACACACAGAATGAGACGTCATGGAAAGCTGAAGAGGAAGAGAACGAAGATACCATGAACACTATTCGTAGTAGGATAGCAGATGCTTGTCTTGCGATAGCAACATAGGTTAGCTATGTTGATGGAGGTCATCATCATGTGAACAATATGTATTTTCGATGGTGCATGCCTTTTGTAATATTATTATGGGGTCAATATCTATTTATATGTAATATGCAACATCAAAGTATAGTCTTTGAATTGCATATGTGTTAGCTATGAATCATCTTCATTGTCACAAATTTTCTTTGCAAAAGGGTCGTTCCGCCTACCAATGTACAGATCACTGCTTTACAGTCAATTAGCATATAACCATATTCACTCATGGCCCAGGGGCATTACAGACAATCCACAGCCAAATCTACAATTTCACAGTTGTTTCAACCAAACGGCTTCCTGCTTTTCCACAGCTAGAAGTTCACAGCAGCTTTCTCAAAGCTCAGAGCTCACAGCAGCTTTTTCAGAATTTGCAGCTCAACCAAACACAACCTCAGTCCGTGTGAGAGAGAAGCCTCTCGCCGGCTGCTGCCTCCCTCCCTGCTGAGATCTCAGCCGCGCCGCGCTCCCTCTTCCACCGCCTTCCTGTCGAGATTGCCACCGCCTCCCCGTATTGCGTGGCGCCACCACAGCCTCCGCTTTCTCCGTGGAGCTCTGAGCCGCCAAGTCCATAATTCACAAATTGGTGAAGTCCACATAATGGAGCTCAAAAGCCGCTGACACTAAATAGACTTGGCTCGGGGCAGAACTGAGTGGCTAGGACGCCTCCTAGATCCCTTCACCAACTAGCAGTTATAGCCCATTTGCAAGGTTCACCTATTATGGATTGACCTTTGCAAAAAGCCTGAAACCTCCCCGGCTCATTTTTTTGGTGCCATATTCAAACTCTCCATTGACAGCCCACTGTTTTAAAGCCTTTCTAAATTCAACCATGTTAGGATAAGGTGTCCCTATATCCATGGCTGGGTTTCGTTCATCCCAGGCCATAAGTGGCTCCTCTAGAGCCTTATCGTCAACAACAATATCTGCATCTTTGATATCATGTAAGTCAGACTCCACATCAGGAGTAGGAAGCTCAGTTGCTCTCTCATCTGGCTCTATTTTTAAACCAAACAGAGCAAACATGGCTTTCTCGTCCGGCGGTTTTTCATCCCATCATTTTCTGGTTCAATCACAAAGCTTGACCAATCAATAGTAGCACTACCATTTTCTACTTCATTGCCTGATATCGCCCCCGTGGTTAGGTTTATCACACTGGATTGGTTAGAATCATGCACAGACATTGCATCGATCCTATTCAATATAGACAGAAAAAATCAGAAAATGCACACACCAAAACTCATGCATACATCAATTAGAACAGGGGAATATGATGTTACCTTTTCAGATCCATCACACCCCTTAGTCAATCCAGCCCCTCCCACTCAAATCCCATGCAAATCACACACAAAACCTAGGGTTCCACGATTTAGAAACTGTACCAGAAGAAGAGCACAAAATCTGTGAAAAATACAAAGGGGAAGAGGTTGCCTTACCTTGGGCCAGCGATGGGAGGCGGCGGATGGGGGGGGGGGGAACACGGCGGAGCAGGGCGGCGGACGGCGGGCGCAGGGACTCTGGCGACTGGCGGCTGGCGGCTAGGTCAAGTCGGGGAGGGGAGATAGAATGAAGAACGGGCCAGGCCTCGGGCCTTTGTCTCGTGCGTTTGAGGAAAACTGGACGAGGGCAGATTTGGCATTTCCAAATTTGTTAAGTCCAGATTCTTTCCTTATGCGCTAAATGAATAGATAACAGCGCTCGAGGGGCAAGCGAGCCAAAATTAGGCCACGTCGGGGGCTTGAGAGAAAGGCAAACGAACAAAGGGGCTTAAGATCAAAGGCGCGTGAGCTGGGGGGGTTAAAATCGATTCTCCCGTGTGGTGGCGGCCGACGCAAGGGGGATGGGGACGAAAGTTGCGGAAGGGATAGATAGCGACAAACCCGGGGAGTATTGTCGCTATCTGCCCTAGCAGCAGGCCACAACCTTCCAAACACATCACCATGAAAATATTTCTGAAAATTATGCCACATATGCCTAAAGCACTCTCGCTGCTCAGCTTGAGGAAATAGAATTGAGGTCTCCGGGGAGTATAAGCCTAAAGCACTCCCATATAAGCCGTACTTGTACAACATCCTGAAACTTTCTTCCCAACTCCCATATAAGCCTTCCAATCCTCTCGCGCCGGCCGCCGCAACTAGGGGACGAGCGCCGCCGCTCGCGTACACACAGGATCTGGTGGCCGCGTACCCACCCGTATCGGATTTGTTGAGGCTGGGTGGAGGGCAAAGGTTGCTCTGGACGAAGGAAGGGGGAAGGGAGCAGCGGGCGCCGTGAGTTCTAGGCGTGCTGCAGCGGTTGGGAGAGGAGGAAGAACGGGCTTGGATGTAGCAGGAGTGGCCGGAGGAGGCACGGATACAGGAGGGGGAAATGAGCTTGTCCTCGATCTGGAGCAAGACGACGGCTGCTAGAGAATGGAGACACCGGCCATGGAGCCGGAGCAGCGTGGCTAGCAGGTCGCTCGGGAGACGACGGCCGTGGAGCCAGAGTAGCAGCGCTGCAGGCTCGAATTCGTCAAACGAATACCCGTTCGTCCAAGTATATGTGTTAACAACAGTCGAAAGCCCCGATAATGATTCCAATAATTTGCACTAGTACAAATTACTAGGAGTAGTTTATTAGTTGGCAGGAAGACTAGTTACACACACATTGATGTTTAGTTAGCTTATAATTTAGTTTAGTTACACACACATTGATGTTTAGTTGGCACGAGAACTAATTGCACACACGATGATGTTTGTTGGCTTGTAATGCAGTCTACTTGCACACACAATAATGTTTAGTTGGCAGGAAAACTAGTTGCACACACAAATGCTCAGTTGACTTGTAATGTAGTCTAGTTGCACACACATTGATGTTTAGTTGGCAGGACTAGTTACACACACATATACTCAGTTGGCGCGGCAATGTAGTCTAGTTGCACACACATTGATGTTTAGTTGGCAAAACTATTGGCACACACATATGCTTAGTTGGCGTGACAATATAGTCTCGTTGCACACACATTGATATTTAGTTGGCAGGACTAGTTACACACATATACTCAGTTGGCGTGGTAATGTAGTCTAGTTACACACACATTAATGTTTACAGGTGAGACCCTCAAGATGCACATCTCACTAGCTGGGTTGGATGGAAAGGGGTGCTAGCAATGAAAACTACACATCCACGGGTATGAGGAAAGTTACACATGCACATCAACAGTTAGGTAGTTGGCTGGGAGGACAGTTTTCGAAGTTGCACATCCACTGCTTGGCAGTTGGCCGAGGTAGCAAACAGTGAAAATTGCAATTCCAACTAGAGGAGAAAAGTTGCACATCAACTACTAAGCGGTTGGCTGGGGGCAGCAGACATAGTTGCACATCTCACTTGATAGTGGGTAGTTTGAGGTGAGGTGTCATCATTGAAAACTGCACATCCATGGATAAAGAAAAAGTTGCACATCGACTATTAGGTAGTTGCACATCAACAACTAGCCAGTTGCACAAAACGGGGATAAAATTGCACAAAAAAAGTTTATCAAAACATATCTATGTGGGATCTAGTTTCGAAGAGCACATCGCGAGGATTTCAGCAGTGAAAGCGGATCTTAATTTCGACTTTTCGTTCAAAAGTTATGGCTTTTCTAAATTTTTTAAATCTGAATTAAATGCGTTCACACATGTTCGTGTGTGTGCTTTTGCAATTCTGGTTAAACATGTCGTGTAGTCTTTGTCTTTTTTTGGCTAGGAGGACAAAATAATTCCTAATTTGTTTGATTAAGACAAAAACATACTAAAAATGGAGAGGCCGCCACGGATTCCTATCGAGCCCCCAGCCGCTCGGTAGACACGTCCATTTTAGAAACAGCTCTGGCCGAGCTCTTTTCAGCTTTTTGATTCTCCAGAATCAGCTTTTGAGAAACTTAGGGCGTGTTCTGATCTCCTCCTGCTCTACGCTTCACAAATTGCTGGAGTGGAGGCGAGCCGAATGTTTTATCTGTCAGAAGTGGAATATGCGAGGCTGGAGTAGCCGGTAGTGCAAAAAAGCGAAGCTGGAAAAGCCCAGCTCCACCAAACCAAGAAGCGTGGAGTTCGCCATATTTTCAGAGAGTTGCCACCGCCAAAGAAAATGTTTCGTTCGAAATAGAACTACACGACCGTCTCTCCCTCGAATCGGTACAGTTTTCCCTCTCTCGTACACAGACTGGCCGACCTGGGCTGGTTCCAGCCGGGCCAGCTAGCCCATTATGGCGCTAAAATAGGCCCCTAGCGATGCAAGAAGCCAGCGAAGCTACCGAACAGATTACTCTCGCCGCGTGGAGTGGGAAGCTGAGAAGAAAAGCTAAATACGTGAAGTTTTGTGAAGCTAGATGGTTGCCGAACACGCTCTTAGTTGTCAAAAAAGAAAAGCTTTTGAGAAACTTCCCACAAAATCAGCCAGAATCAGCCGTTGAGTTCTTTTCTAAGATTATGGTGTAAGATTATAGGAGAAGTTGTGTGTTGAAATGTCTATAATGTCCCTGAACTGAAACTGAATGCTGAATTGCTATCACTTGAAACAAGACGAACATGTACAGAGAATAACTAGTTACCATGGCATCCATTCATCGGTTCATCCATCCATTCGTCGTGGAGTTCGCCATATTTACAGAGAGTTGCCATCGCCAAAGAAAATGTTTCATTCGAAACAGAACTACACGACCGTCTTCCCCTTGAATCGGTACAGTTTCCCCTCTCTCGTACACAGACTGGCCGACCTGGGCTGATTCCAACCGGCCCAGCCAGCCCATTATGGCGCTAAAATAGGCCCTAGAGATGCAAGAAGCCAGCGAAGCTACCGAACAGATTTCTCTCGCCGCGTGGAGTGGGAAGCTGAGAAGAAAAGCTAGATATGTGAAGTTTTGTGAAGCTAGATGGTTGCCGAACACGCCCTTACTTGTCAAAAAAGAAAAGCTTTTGAGAAACTTCCCACAGAATCATCCAGAATCAGCCGTTGAGTTCTTTTCTGAGATTATGGTGTAAGATTATAGGATAAGTTGTGTGTTGAAATGTCTATAATGTCCCTGAACTGAAACTGAATGCTGAATTGCTATCACTTGAAACAAGACGAACGTGTACAGAGAATAACTAGTTACCATGGCATCCATTCATCGGTTCATCCATCCATTTGTTCATCCATGTACAAAGTAGAACAGAGAAGACAGAGTCACAGAGAGCGGATGAGACAGAGCAGAGATGAGACAGGGAGGAGAGCTCACCTGAGGCAACGACCCGAGCGAACTCCGGCAAGGCGGCATCGGGCATCGAGGCCAACGCCCAGGTGGAGCAAAAAAAATCTAAGTTGTAAAGTTATAGATTCTCGAAAACTGCGCGAAAGTTTACCCTTTTAGTTAGCATCTAGCTTCTTCAAATTAGAAGTTGGGCAAAAAAAGCCAACCAAACATGGCCTGAGATTTAGAGTGATTAGGCACAATGTAATTTATCCATACAGGTCCACCATCCAAATGAGATCTGACGGCAAAGATCAATCAAAGGCCAAAACAACACAACTCCATGGAGGAAGAAGACGACATGTACAAGATCTTAAAATTGGGTATTCGCTAATCTGTCGTCAGGATTTTAAGCATGGAGAATCTGACGCTCGGGATGGCCAGTATTTCTCATGTTTGCTGAAAAAAATGTCATGCTCGCAACGCGACAACATAATTTGTCATCCCAAGCATTAGATTTGTCATGCTTAAAAATCTGATGTCTAATTTTTCAATATTTTCATAAAATTATGTTAAGGAGAAACTAAGCGAGGTTGATTAGCAAGCTCTCCTGCCATTGGTGAAGGATTCAAAGCTTTGGATGATATGTTGTAACTAGGGATGGTCTGAAAGCTCATAGTGCTAGTTGTGTAGCAAGATCGTATTTAGACCACACAATAGGTCCTACATGCATGACTGTAACAATTATATATAATTATTGTGGTGGACCCTTAAATATGTGATTGATAAATAATTTCTGGTGTTGTTGTTATAGTTGCATGAATTCTTTATATATGTATATTGGTCTCCTTTTAGGTTCAATTATTGGTCGGTTTATATGAAAATAATTGTTGAGCATACACCCCCTCTCTTTTTGGGAGATGTATCCAAGGCTCTCTCTACGTGGATATATACAATGCCTCCTCTCGAGGAGATGGATCCCCCAACATAGTTATATTTTCTCCTTGTGTTATATTGAGTTTGTTCCTGAAGACTATCACATTTGACATGTTTTGCCGGATCTCATTACTATTTATCCTCCACAAATTCATGTAGTGGAATACTATTATAAAACGTCTGTTATATTGAGTTTGTTCCTGAAGACTATCACATTTGACATGTTTTGCTGGATCTCATTACTATTTATCCTCCACAAATTCATGAAGATTGATATGTATCGATAAAATTAATAAAAATGAGTTCATAATGTGTCGTGCATGCGTTGAGAAAATAGCTAAAATTATACCTTGGGACCCACATAGAAATTCGCATGGTCAGTCAACAAAAGTGAACACAAACCAAAGATATCAACACAGGTCCAAGTAAGCAAGCGGCCCCAGTCAACAAAAGTCCAAACAAGTTTTCACGGTCAACGGGTCAAATGAAGAAGAGCAAACAAAAGAACAAGTCAAAAGATAGAGGCAAGAGAGTAAAGAAACCTAAGCCTAAGGAGAAAACCTTCATGTAGTGTAGGGAATCCCCCCTCGTATGGGCCACAATCCTCCTCCTAGCCCAACTAGGAGCCCATATACACATGAACTAAAGATTGCCTACCCTCCAACCTCCTCATTTTAAGGGTAGCTTTCGCCATTTTTCAAGGACCCCTAGGTTATGCATGGGCATGTAACTCATTAACCCCCACCTAAAAAAACTCAAGGGGAGATCCACCACCCCTCCATAGGACCAAGGTTTGCATGGTGGGAATCGGAGTCTGGGGGATCTAGTAAGGATCAGACCGCCCAGGGTAGTGGAACTTCGGAAGCAGCAATGTTCTAAATGTTGAGTGCGCCAAGAACCATTGTCAACGATTCCCCTCATGGGATGTAGGTCACACTCCAACGAGGCGACTGAACCTATTTAAAAATATTTTTGTGTCGTTGTTGTACGATGGACTTCGTTATAAGACCGTTGTACACACTCTGACTAACATTTCACCAACCATGCTACTAAGTATACCCCTAAAGACATGAGCATATTTTCATATACAGTGGATCATATGTCATTACACATGTTCTTCCATGCAGAACCATTGTTGGGATGTGTGTGAATCTCTAATACATTTTTTGAAACATTCTTTTTCATAAATGGTGTGCATGTAACTCTTTTTAGTGGATACGTGTGACAAGATTAAAAACCCATACAAAATTTAAATTTTCTTATGTTTGCGTGAATCTTTATTTGAACTACATGAAAAAGAATTGTGGACACTATGAAACATGTTTATTTTATTGAGAAAAAGTAACCTCCTGAAAGTGCAACTATCCCTGGGTGGTTTTGATAATTCCTAACAACATATAGCTCATTGAACTAATGCTTTTTCAAGATGATCATTTTAGAAAGTTCAATGATTGGCATGGCATGGACTAGGAATGTGGACCCCTCAAAATGCTAAGGACACATATTGGCTCAAGCTCAAGACTCTACCTTTTCATTTTAGTGATCCAAGATCACATTGAGTCCACAGGAAAAGCCAATGCTATTAAAAGGGGATGATGTGTTGCTTAATGGCTTGCTTGCTCAAAATGCTTAGTGATATGCTCCAAAAGCCCTCAACCACTTTCTCGTATCCACATATGTCCCAAACCAAAAGTTAAACTCGACCCCACCAATTTGATCTATCCGGCGCCACCGAGTTCATTTGACATAGCCATAGCCAGAAACCCTAATCAATTCGGTCTCACCGATAGGGATCTCGGTCTCACCGAGATGGGATTGCAAACTCTCTGTTTCCCTTCGTAACGTTTCGGTCTAACCGAGATGAGCGATCGGTCCCACCGAGTTTGCAATGCAAACTCTCTGTTTCCTTTTCGTAACGTTTTGGTTTCACCGAAATGAGCGATCGGTCCCACCGAGTTTGCCCGACCAACTCTCTGTTTGCCTAATACAAAAATCGGTCTCACCGAGTTCATGTGATCGGTCTCACCGAGATTACGTTATGCCCTAACCCTAATGAAATCAGTTCCACCGAGTTGACATGTCGGTCCCACCAAAAATCCTAGCGTTCACATTTTGAACTAAATCGGTCTGACCGGGTTTCATGATTCGGTCCCACCGAGTTTGGTAAATTGTGTGTAACGGTTAGATTTTGTGTGGAGGCTATATATACCCCTCCACCCACTCTTCATTCGTGGAGAGAGCCATCAGAACGTGCATACACTTCCACCATTCATTTTTTGAGAGAGAACCACCTACTCATGTGTCGAGACCAAGATATTTCATTCCAAGCACAAGAATCTTGATCTCTAGCCTTCCCCAAGTTGCTTTCCACTCAAATCATCTTTCCACCAAATCCAAATCAGTGAGAGAGAGTTGAGTGTTGGGAAGACTATCATTTGAAGCACAAGAGCAAGGAGTTCATCATCAACACACCATCTATTACCTTTTGGAGAGTGGTGTCTCCTAGATTGGTTAGGTGTCACTTGGGAGCCTCCGACAAGATTGTGGAGTTGAACCAAGGAGTTTGTAAGGGCAAGGAGATCGCCTACTTCGTGAAGATCTACCCAAGTGAGGCAAGTCCTTCATGGGCGATGGCCATGGTGGGATAGACAAGGTTGCTTCTTCGTGGACCCTTCCTGGGTGGAGCCCTCCGTGGACTCGCGCAACCGTTACCCTTCGTGGGTTGAAGTCTCCATCAACGTGGCTGTACGATAGCATCACCTATCGGAACCACGCCAAAAATCTCCGTGTATACATTGCGTTTGCTCCCTCTAAACTCCTCCCTTTACCTTCATGTGCAATGATTTACATTCCGCTACTATGCTCTTATAATTGCATGTGTAGGTTGATTGCTTGACTTCTGCTAAGTTGCTAAAAATCTACCAAGACTTAAAATTGGGAAAAGGCTATATTTTTATTTGGTCAAGTAGTCTAATCACCCCCCTCTAGACATACTTTCGATCCTACAAGTGGGATCAGAGCTTTGGTCTCCATTTGCCTTGATTTCCATAGCTTTGGTGATCATAGCCTTGGTTTCACAACCTAGGAGTGTATGGCGTCTAGCGAGGGAGATTACCACAGTAGAGGTCCTTACTTTGATGGTACTAATTTTGCTAGTTGGAAGCATAAGATGAAAATGAATATTCTTGGACATAACCCCGTCGTTTGGGCTATTGTGTGTATTGGCTTGCAAGGTGAATTCTTTGATGGGAGAGAACCAAACCATGAAGCTACCGTAAAAGAATTGAAGATGTTGCAATACAATGCTCAAGCTTGTGATATCCTCTTCAACGGATTGTGCCCCGAAGAATTCAACAAAATTAGCCGTCTTGAGAATGCAAAGGAAATTTGGGATACTTTGATTGATATGCATGAAGGTACCGACTCCATCAAGGAATCCAAATTGGATGTGCTTCAAAGTCAGCTTGACAAGTTCAAAATGAAGGATGGTGAAGGTGTCGCCGAAATGTACTCTAGGCTTGCTCTCATCACAAATAATATTGCCGGCTTAGGAAGTGAAGAGATGATCGACAGATTCATCATCAAGAAGATCCTAAGAGCCTTGGATGGAAAATATGATACCGTGTGCACATTGATCCAAATGATGCCCAATTACAAAGATCTCAAGCCAACTGAAGTCATTGGTAGAATTGTTGCTCATGAGATGTCACTCAAGGATAAAGAAGAGTTTCACAACAAGTCAAGTGGTGCTTACAAAGCCTCATGTGATGCTCCTACATCATCAAGTGAGAAACAAGCCTTAAAAGAGGAATTGAGCCTAATGGTGAAGAACTTCAACAAGTTCTACAAGAGTAGAAGCAAAGAAAGAAGTTCCAAGTCAAGGTCCTACAATGACAAAAGATCTTCTAGTCGTGAGCGTAACTGCTACAATTGTGGAAGACCCGGACACTACTCAAATAAGTGTATGGCTCCCTCCAAAAGGAGAGAAGATTCACCCAAAAGGAGAAGTAGAAGAGAAGAATCACCTCCAAGAGAGAGAATGAGTAGAGATGATCGTTATGAACGAAGAACCTCTCGCGGAAGCAAGGATTCGGAAAAGAAGGACAAGTCATCAAGGAGCTACACAAAACGAAGACATCAAGCTCACGCTGGTGAATGGGCATCCGGCTCCAACTCCGACCATCACACCGAGAGAAGTTATCACTCCGACTCTGAATATACTCAAGATGAAGGTGTTGCCGGTCTAGCACTTGTGTCAATCAACTCCTACGACATATTTGACTCACCAAATGAAGGAATTGGAAGATGCTTCATGGCTAAAGGCCCAAAGGTATCACACCCCGAGTATGTTGATTTCAATAGTGATGAAGATGATTTGCTAGGTGATGATGATTTACTTGTTGACAACTCTAGTGATGATAACTATGATGAAATTGCTATTAATCATGCTAATCAAGATAAAACGAATGATGATGATAAGAAGGAGATTGAGCATCTAACTAAAGAAGTAAACACTCTTAAGTTAGCTCATGAAACTACATTGGAAGATCATCAAGAGCTTTTAAAGACTCATGAGAAGCTACGCTTTGAAAAACTCAACCTTGAGCAAGAGCATGGGTTCTTAAAAGCAATCAATGATGATCTTTGTAAGAAAAGTTCTTCTTACATTGCCAAGCATTTACTCTTGTCTACTTACATGCCATAAGTAAAATCTAGCAACAAGAACAAGAAAGATTCTTCTTCTAGTAGTAACAATAATCATGTTAAATCCAATGTTGTTGCTTCTAGTAGTACTCTTGATTCCACTAACGATTCTCTTAGCCAAGTTACACTTGAGCAATAAAATAGCTTATTGAAGGGAATTATAGAAAAATGTGTTTACAAGAGCCTTGCCGGAAGTAAGCAATTCGAGGAAATTGTACGCAATCAAGGAAGGCACCGGAAGAATCAAGGTGTTGGTTTTGAATGAAAGTTCAATGCCAATGGAGTTGAGTGGGAAGAAGATCAATACCCAAAGACGAAGTTTGTTCCTCAACAAGAGAAGTATGATCCTATTTCCTTCAAGGGGACACAAGCTCAAGATGATCTTCCACCACAAGACCACAAGCAAAAAGGCAAGGACAAGCTTCAAGAGGAGATTGATGCATTTGAAGAAGCTCCCAAGGCCTTGGTCAAGTGGGTTCCCAATACTACATCAAGTTCTACTTCATCAAGCACTACTACAACTCCAAGGATTCCCATCAAGATGATGTGGATCCTGAAGAAGAAGAACTAGAGAGTTCCTGACTTTGAGGGTGACTCTGCCAACATACTTCACTCATATCATTTTGGCGAGAACAAGTGCAAACAACTTCCACATCTTGCACTAGTTCAAGGAGTCACAAACCCTCTTGTTGGTAAGAGAAGGGACAAGGTAACCTAATGCTTTCATGGACATCATCTTGTGTGAACTACACTCTAAGTCTATCGATATCCTTGTTTGTTACTTGTGGGATTAACCCATGTAGGTATTGATGAAGGAAATATGCCCTAGAGGCAATAATAAAGTTGTTATTTATATTTCCTTATATCATGATAAATGTTTATTATTCATGCTAGAATTGTATTAACCGAGAACTTAGTCCATGTGTGAATACATAGACAAACAGAGTGCCCCTAGTATGCCTCTACTAGACTAGCTCGTTAATTAAAGATGGTTAAGTTTCCTGACCATAGACATGTGTTGTCATTTGATGAACGGGATCACATCATTAGAGAATGATGTGATGGAAAAGACCCATCTGTTAGCTTAGCATAGTGATCGTTAAGTTTTATTGCTATTGCTTTCTTCATGACTTATACATGTTCCTCTGACTATGAGATTATGCAACTCCCGAATACTGGAGGAACACCTTGTGTGCTATCAAACGTCACAACGTAACTAGGTGATTATAAAGATGCTCTACAGGCTTCTCCGAAGGTGTTTGTTGGGTTGGCATAGATCAAGATTAGGATTTGTCACTCTGTGTATCAGAGAGGTATCTCTGGTCCCTCTCGCTAATGCACATCACTATAAGCCTCGCAAGCAATGTGACTAATGAGTTAGTTACGGGATGATGCATTACGGAACGAGTAAATAGACTTGCCGGCAACGAGATTGAACTAGGTATGAAGATACCGATGACCGAATCTCGGGCAAGTAACATACTGATGACAAACGGAACAACGTATGTTGTCATTAAGGTTTGACCGATAAAGATCTTCGTAGAATATGTAGGAACCAATATGGGCATCCAGGTTCCTCTATTGGTTATTGACCAGAGAAATGTCTCGGTCATGTCTACATAGTTCTCGAACCCGTAGGGTCCGCATGCTTAACGTTCATTGACGATATAGTATTATATGAGTTATGTATGTTGGTCGGAGTTCCGGATAAGATCACAGACATTATGAGGAACTCCGGAATGGTCCGGAGATAAAGATCGATATATGGGATAATAGTGTTTGGTCTCCGGAAGGGTTCCGGAATTCACCGGAAGGGATTCAGGATGTTTCCCGAAATGTTTGGGTACGAGAACACTTTATTTGGGCCAAAGGGGAAATCCCACAAGGTTTTTGTAAAGCACAAAAGGAAGTTTTGTGGAGTCCAGGGGCCAGACGCCAGGGTCCCTGGCGTCTGGGTCCAGACACCGGGAACCCTGGCGTCTGGCCTTGGCGTCTAAGAAGGACTCTTGCGTTTCGGGAGAAACCGACTTTGTGGAGGCTTTTACTCCAAATTTCGACCCCAACGCTCAACATATAAATAGAGGGGCAGGGCTAGCACCCAAGACACATCAAGAAACACCAAGCCGTGTGCTGGCAACCCCGTCCCCTCTAGTTTATCCTTTGTCATAGTTTTCGTAGTGCTTAAGCGAAGCCCTGCAGAGATTGTTTTTCACCAACACCGTCACCATGTCATCGTGCTGCCGGAACTCATCTACTACTTCGCCCCTCTTGCTGGATCAAGATGGCGACGGCATCATCGAGCTGAACGTGTGCTGAACGCGGAGGTGCCGTACATTCGGTACTTGATCAGGACGGATCGTGAAGGTGTACAACTACATCAACTGCGTTGATTAACGCTTCCGCTTTCGGTCTATGAGGGTACGTAGACACACTCTCCCCTCTCATTGCTATGCATCTCGTAGATAGATCTTGCGTGATCGTAGGAAAAAAATTGAAATTGCATGTTGCGTTCCCCAACAGTGGCATCCGAGCCAGGTCTATGCGTAGATGTTATATGCACGAGTAGAACACAATGAGTTGTGGGCAATAATAGTCATACTGCTTACCAGCAACATCTTACTTTGATTCGGCGGTATTGTTGGATGAAGCGGCCCGGACCGACATTACATGACCACGTTCATGAGACTGGTTCTACCGACGTGCTTCACACATAGGTGGCTGGCGGGTGTCAGTTTCTCCAACTTTAGTTGAATCAAGTTTGACTACGCTCGGTCCTTGTTGAAGGTTAAAACAGCACACTTGACGAAAAATTGTTGTGATTTTGATGCGTAGGTAAGAACGGTTCTTACTAGAAGCCCGTAGCAGCCACATAAAACTTGCAACAACAAAGTAGAGGACATCTAACTTGTTTTTGCAGGGCATGTTGCGATGTGATATGGTCAAGACGTGATGAGATATAAATTGTTGTATGAGATGAACATGTTTTGTAACCGTTATCGGCAAGTGGGTGGAGCCTTATGGTTGTCATTTTATTGTATGAAATGCAATCACCATGTAAATGCTTTACTTTATCACTAAGCAGTAGTGATAGTCGTTGACTCGTGTCTCTAGATCGTCCTCTCGCCGCCAGTGACCTCCCACCGTTGGTCTCCGTCGCCGTCCACGGATTTCAACACCGTCGTTGCCGCCGTAGTGAACTCACCGCCGAGTTAGGGTATGAGTTTGACCCCTTGTGCATTCTTTTTACCTCCGATTCTGAGCACAAGGTCAATGCCATGTTTCTTACGACGTATGAAATCATCCTGTCCAGCAAAAACATCCTTTAGTTTAGATTTGATTTGAAAATTTAGGGTTAGGTTTCCGCCGAACTCATCTCAGGTCGACCGAGTTGTGGAAATCGGTCTCACCGATTTGGCTCAGGCCATTGCACTTGTCTGTTTCGGTCTGACCGAAACTTGCAAATCGGTGTGACCGAGTTCAACTCTCAGTGAAACCCTAGCAATCTCGGAGTCACCGAACTGTGTCTCGGTCTGACCGATTTCACTAGTTCAGACTCCAAAAGTTGCTTCGGTATCACCGAGTTTAACAAATCGGTAGCTCCGAAATGCTTTTTGTGGAAAACTAAGACTAAGTTTTTGACTCATTTATTTTGCAAAATCTCTGCACTTTGTGATGCTCATCCACTCTATCTCATCTATAACTATTCACAGGGTCAGCTGTCAGTTTGCTTTGCTAGAATGTATGATCAGAGTGATAGCCAGAACAAGTCAGAAGAGCAGATGAACCTGAGTGAGGGCACTGGTCCCTCTGACAGTTATGATGAGGGTAGTAGGAGCACCCCAAGCAACCTACCCAAAGCAGCTACAAGGACAAGGAGGAAGAGAAATTCTGACTCAGAAGATGAGGATTATGTGGCTGCTGAGGAGGAAGTGAGCTCCAAGAAAAAGGTTGTCAAGAAAGAGTTTGGCACAGTTGCATCTACCAAGCCTGGTATGCACAAGAAGGCCATTGCAAAGAGAGTGCCAACCTTAAAAGCCAGGGCCTCAACTATTGAAAATTCCAAGTCAAATGTTGAAGAGGCTGCCGGTGAAGGCAAGAAGAGGAAAGAAAGGGTCAAGAAGACCATAGCAAAAGTCATTGGAAGATCCTCTATGATGGAAGACGCAGCTGAGGATGAGGAAGAAGAGGAAGAGGATGCTGCACCAGCACCCAAGTCTCAAAAGCTGATGGGAGATGCCATCAAGTCTGGGGCTGCCCCTTCTAAGCCCAAGACAACCCCCAAAGCTTCTACTCCAGCTCCCAAGTCTGCACCCAAGAGGAGCACAAGAGATATTCCAGCCGCTGAGAAGAATAAGGCCCTAGTGCCTGAAACTGAATTTGAAGAAGACGCTGAAGCCCAAGTGCTTAGGAAGCTCAAGCCCAAGATCCCTGACCATGATGATAGCCATTAAGTGGCAGAAAACATGAAGATCAGAAAGGATGCAGGTCTCAGACTATGGAGACAATCTGACCCATATGTTGTGAGGAGAAGGACTGTTGTGGATTACAGATTCCACACCAAGGAGCAGCAACACTACAAAAAAAAGACACATCCGTGACATTTTGGGCCGAAGGAATTTTTTTTGTCATACTTATGACACTTCTATGATAATAATTGTGACAAAACACGGTATCATCGTAGATGTGGTGGGGTCCTACTTCTATGACAAAAAATCATGACAAAAAATGGGCTTTTCATCCTGGGCGGGCCGGAGACATAGCTGCATGACATTCTTTGGGTCGTCCATGACGGAAAAAACCGTGGTAGAAGCGAGGGCGAGGAAAATATCGGGGTGTTCCTGGTTATGGTGGGTGTTCGGGGCCGAGCGATGCACATTTATATCGTACACGCACACATGTGGGTGCGAGGCGTTGGGCTCTAACTGAACCCGAGCGATTGCACTGCAGGCTATGCATTACTAAACCCGAGCAAACTGAACCCGACGAGCGATTCCTTCGCTACTGCTGCTAAATAAAGCCGATCGATGCTGCCTTTGGATGAATAGTGATCGTTGCTGGGGGGGGGGTTGGATGAACAGTTCCCGGTGGGGGTGGATGAACAGGACCCCGTGGTGTTGCCTCTGGATGAACAGGACCCCGATCGATCGAGCCGGTTGGGGCTGGATGAACAAGACCCCGTGAAGGGCTGGATGAATAGGACCACCCCATGGAGGGCATGATGAACAGTAGTTGGTGGAGGGCTGGATGAACAGTAGCCCGTGGAGGGGTGGTTGAACAGGAGCCCGTGGAGAGGGCTGGTTGAACAGTACCCGGTGGAGTAGCGCACGGTGGAGGCTGGATGAATAGGAGCCCGTGGATGAACAGTCGCAGGTGGAGGCAGGAGGAGGTCGACGGTGGATGAACAGTAGCCCGTGGAGGATGGAGGGGGTCGACGGTGGATGAGGGAGTCCTGGATTAGGGGGTCTCTGGACAGCCGGACTATATCCTTTGGCCGGACTGTTGGACTATGAAGATACAAGATTGAAGACTTCGTCCCATGTCCGGATAGGACTCTAGGCAATACGGATATGTATATCTCCTCCCTTGTAACCGACCTTGTGTAACCCTAGCCCCCTCCGGTGTCTATATAAATCAGAGGGTTTAGTCCGTAGGACAACATACAATCATACCATAGGCTAGCTTCTAGGGTTTAGCCTCTCTAATCTCATGGTAGATCAACTCTTGTAATACTCATATCATCAAGAACAATCAAGCAGGACGTAGGGTATTACCTCCATCAAGAGGGCCCAAACCTGGGTAAACATCGTGTCCCCTGCCTCCTGTTACCATCCGCCTTAGACACACAGTTCGGGACCCCCTACCCGAGATCCGCTAGTTTTGACACCGACATTGGTGCTTTCATTGAGAGTGTTCAATTACGGTGGCCTCCGAAGTACCACTCAACGACATAATAAACAACCGCGATGCCACGGGCCGGATTGCCAAATGGGCTATCGAGCTCCTCCCGTTCGACATAACATATAAACCACGGCGAGCCATTAAGTCGCAAGTACTGGCCGATTTCGTAGCCGAATGGACAGAAGCCGAACTCCCTAAAGAGTACGACGCATACTCCAATTGGATCATGCACTTCGACGGCTCTAAAATGCTGGCTGGTCTGGGGGCTGGCATCGTCCTGATGCCCCCCATCGGAGATACAGTGCAATATGTACTCCAAATACTATATACAGACTCCAATAACGCAGCCGAATATGAGGCCCTATTACACGGTCTCCGGATGGCAGTCTCCATGGGCATTCAATGCCTGGAGGTGCGTGGGGACTCGAACCTCGCAATATCCCAAATAAATGGAGACTTCGATGCCAAGGATCCGAAAATGGCGGCATATCGCAATGCCGTCCTCAAAATGCCAGCTCAGTTCAAGGGGCTTGAATTCCACCATGTGGCTCAGGAAAACAACCAAGCGGCCTTGCCCGTATCAGCGCTAAACGCGACCCTGTCCCACCGAACATCTTCCTGGAAAAACTATTTAAACCATCCGTGGTATGGGAAGGGGACACTGGCAACAATAGTCCGGACCCGGCCACAACCCCAGATACCGAACACTCTGACACAATTGGAGGCTCTGCCATCGAAATAACACATTCCGCCCGCGTAATAATGGTCGTCATCGCCCCGTGGACAGAACCATTCCTGGCCTACCTAACTAGGCAGGAACTACCAGAGGACCAAATGAGGCATGCTGCATAGTGCGGCGATCTAAAGCCTACAAGGTCCACGAGGGAGAGCTTTATAAGAAAAGCACTACCGGAGTCCTACAAAGGTGTATCTCCGAAGAGGAAGGGTGGAAGCTTTTGGCAGAAATCCATGTTGGACTCGGCGGCCATCACGTCGCAGCCCGGGCCCTTGTAAGAAAGGCCTTCCGTACAGGTTTCTATTGGCCGACGGTCCGGGCAGATGCGCAGCATCTGGTCCAACATTGCATCGGTTGCCAGCTATTTGCAAACCAAAGCCATATGCCGCCCACCGCCCTCTAAACAATCCCCACTACTTGGCCCTTTGCGATCCGGGGGCTTGATATGGTCGGACCCCTTAAAGGGGGAGCCCATAAGAAAAAATACTTACTGGTCATGGTGGATAAATTCACCAAATGGATAGAAGCCAAACCTGTCAAAACGGCTGAATCCAGACCGGCGATAGACTTCATATCCGGGGTCATACACCGTTATGGCGTCCCCCACAGCATCATCACTGACAACGGCACGAACTTTACAGCCAACGAGGTGAAACTTTGGTGCAGCAACATGGGCATCAAGCTCGATTATGCTTCTGTCTATCACCCGCAAACTAACGGTCAAGTCGAGCGAGCGAATGGTCTTATCATGAGCGGCATTAAACCCAGATTAGTGCGGTCCTTAAAGGAGTCAAACACGCACTGGGTAGAGGAGCTCGACTTCGTACTATGGGGGTTGCGGACCACGCCGAATCGCACTACCGGATACACACCATTCTTCATGGTGTACGGCGCAGAGGCGGTTCTGCCTTGCGACATAATTCATGACTCACCTCGAGTGCGCATGTACGAAAAAAGAGGCCGAGCTCGATCGACAGGATAGTTTGGACGCCTTGGAGGAGGAGCGCGATGTGGCAAAGGCCCGTTTCGCATTCTATTAGCAACATGCTCGAAGGTATCAAAGCAGAGAAGTATGGGCCAAAACCTATAATGTTGACAAACTAGTTCTATGTCTGCCGGAGAAGAAAAAGAACAAGCTCAATCCCAAATGAGAGGGTCCCTTCATTATTGACCAGGTTCTCACCGGTGGAGCATACCGTCTGCGGGATGCATCGGATAATCAACTTGAGCCAAACCCATGGAATGCAGCCAGACTCCGAAGATTCTACGCCTAGCGCCGGACTCTATGCTTGTCCACTCACCTTTTTCAATTTTTTGCATATCTGTCTTTTCTCTCTTTCTCCCTCTTTTACTCTCTTCAAGGCCCTTCAAGGCTATACTTGTGTCCTGGTTACACAATCTTGACGCGCTAACCACGCTCATTATACCTGGGGGCTTCCTATACAGAAGCTTAATCTAACTATTTTCCTGGGCTTTATGTCCCATACATGTGTTATTCTTCCGCATGTACCTTTTTCGCCATTATATGCATCGATATGACTTAAGTTTTGGCCAAGCTGGGTTGCCTGGCTCTTGTATTTATGCCCTACGTTCCCGTTAATTCGGCTAGGGCATAAGGGGAGCACCTCTGCGATTGTTACTACCGGGTCAGCCAGATGTGTACCTCAGACTGGGTGACGCCGAAAGCTAGTGTTCTTAAGGGAATATTCAGTCAGTGAATAAAAGATGACTTTTATCTAATTCCAAACATGCCCCCAGATGTTTATATCCCGTGTCTCTTTTCGCAGTTCAGACATGCACATTAGGGCATGCGTACCCAGGGAAAGGAACCCTTAACGGAACTATTCTCCCTGGAAGATGTTTCTTACTACCCATGTAATATAATATAACTAGTTGGGTACTTGTCTGTTCAAGCACTTATGACCCCTACGCCTGGTCTCCATGCATGCCCTGGTTTTTACATAACCGAGCGGGTATTCGGATATACTCCGGATTGTCGGGTCCAGAGGTTGAAGCAAAAAGGCCCACCATGACAAATGATTTACAATCTGGCTAGGGACATTACATATGTCACTTGAATTACACAGTCGCTAAGACTGATTCAATTCTTCTTCTATACCATCCAACTGGCTGTCTAGCCTACAATCCTGTTGGGAATACTTTGCAGCTAATTCTACTTGATCATACACTAAACTGACGGGGATCTCTTTCCCATCGGTCCCCACAGGTCCGACTTTGACCATGTGGTTTGGGTCCGCTTTGGTATATCGTGTCTTCACCATAGCCAATGCTTCCCTTGCACCTTGTCGGCAAGCTGATATCTTCCATAATCGGAAGCACCGCCGCGCTCCCTTAAGCTTCTCTATAAGCTCCCCCATGCCTCCTGGCGGGGACACAGATGGCCACAAGGCTTGGGAAATACCATGCATCACCCGCCGAACTTGCTCGTGCAGTTGTGAGAGCTCTGGTAGAAGATCACCCAAAGACCCGGGCATCTCCTCCGTGGGATGACCCGTCAGCATACCTGCAGACATAACTCTGTTAGCCGGCTTCTTCACCGAACTCCTTTAAGAGTTCGTTCAAGAACTTACTAAAAATGCTGCACCGAAGCAGTTTATTCTCCTTCACGGAGTCCACAAGCTAGGCTCGGACATCTTTCAGTTCCACGCCCAGCCGGATATTGGCATCTTGGAGATCATTTTTCTCCTGCCTGACTCATGTCAGCACGCGCTCGCCAGCATTTCGCTGTCGATCATCACATGCCGTATCCGCCTCCACGGCCTCCGGATTCACTCCGGGGCCACCTGCAAGATCTATTGTTAGGTTTGCATACATGCCGCATACTACCTCGTACCCCTATTCTTTGCAATAGATACAAGTGTTACTAGGGGGACCCTTCTTGGACTCCTTCAACGCGGCAACATCGGCCCCTAGCTGGGCCTTGCACTCGTCCAGCTCTTGAGACAATTGGGAATTCTTCTCAGTAAGAACCCGCACAAATAATGATCCTTAAATCAGTTGCATCAACTGTTTCAAGTCTCAGGGGCTACTGATACATATAATCGTCAGATTTGCTTACCCGTATATCCCTTACATACTGGCCTGTGGCTCTGGCTAGACCATTTTGAGCAGCACAGATGTATGCGTCTCCGGAATTGAAGGCATCAAATGCCTTTGATGAGAGACAAGCATCACGGAGTACGGCCCGGCGACGCCTGTGATTCATGGCGCTCTCCACTTTGGAGTTTGTAGCGAATAGTCTGTCCGCATCCTCTGTAGGAGGAGCATCCGTCGTCTGCCCTGCATTGGCTTCCGCCTCCATGTCCGGCCCTGGAGCCCGACTAGTCGAGGCGTGATCGGCAGCTTCTCCGGATATAGTCCGGCGAGCGTTCTTTCTGCTAAGAAACACGGACGTCATATGTTTTAAGTAAGACGACAACCACGGAGTGAGGTTTTGCGTCATACCTCTGTGTCGGCATTTCCATCCTGACTGCCTTCCTTTTTGGCCTGCCCGGCTTCGGTGCCTCTTGTTGGCGAGTTGCTGCGGGCTCGGCACGGTGTCCCGAATGCCTTCCCTATAAAACACCATATGTTTATGGTAAGTGAAGTGCATAAAAGGGGATCCTTTTTGGGAGTTGGGACTTTTGGTTTTTCTTACGTGCGATGCAGGGAGTAGTTCGGGATAGTCAGTCGTTATGGCCACCATGGCGTCATCACAGCTCAATTGGTAGAATTGCCTGTCTATCAGCTCCACGAATATGTCTGGATCCTCTTCGAGTCTGGGATCGGGGGCCCAGCCAGGGTCCTCTGGTTGTGGAGGTGGGCTGATGACCTCTGAAAGGGCATGTAGCCCCTAAGTGTGGTTTTGGTAATTAAATGACAATCTCTATGGACTAATGTTTTCAGTGAGATATATTTGAAGGTTTTTTCCATAGATGGTGCCACAAGGATATTGGATGGAATCAAGGATGAAGTCCATATATATGAAGATATATTTGCCCTATGCTTTGGTATTAAATGACAATTCCTATGGAGAATCAAGTGCATTGAATCTTATATGAAGATATGTTCCATAGTGATGCTTGAAGTGTATTGGGTTGTTTTGTGAAGTCTGCCATCAAAGCATCCGAAGAAGTCCTCATGGTATCCTTCTCTGGATACCCCGTGCACACGGGCTTGTACCGTGTGCACGGGGTCGAGTGTCAACTCTCTGGATACCCCATGCTCACGGGGCCTAGGTGTTGGCTCTCGAGATCCCATATCCAGTGAGGTTTCAAGTTGGTCTTCAGGTACTTCTATTGAAGCCATCAAGATTGGTTTCAATGCCTAATCTAATTATGTTTATGATGGAGTTCATTGGAGGATCTCAAAGATTGATATATTTGGGCTTTTAAGGATCAAGGCTTGAGAGAGTAATCAAAGAGAAGAGTTCAAGTTATGGTTTCAAGACAAGATCATGGTGAGCTCATGTGTTGGGTTTAGGTTGATCAAGTCTTGAAGCAAACAACTAGAGTGAAGAATTCATTGTGCCTCTCAAGATATTATGATGGAGGGCTTTTAAGGATCAAGGGCTTGAGAGAATAATCAAAGAGAAGAATTCAAGTTATGGTCTCAAGACAAGATCATGGTGAGCTCATGTGTTGGGTTTCGGTTGATCAAGTCTTGAAACAAGCAACTAGAGTGACAAATTCATTATGCCTCTCAAGAGATTGCGATGGAGTTTTTAGAAGGGCAAGTGGTGACCAATATGATACTCATAGTGGAACTTGATATGGTCATGGAAGAGTCTTTGGTGATATAGTCTTGAAGAAATGAAGGGAAATGAAGAGTTCATTGTGGCTTTCAAGAAACCAAGATGGAGCTTGGAGTAAAGATGTTGATTGACCAAGATGAAGCTCGAAGATTATATCTAAGTGGTCAACTCTCAAAGCACAAATATTGTACCACGTGAGATCAAGTGATCTAGTGGTATGGTAAGTAATTGTGAATTGTGCTTTGTTACCTAACCCATGCTATGTTTTTGGTATGTCTATGTGGGTTAGGTGTTTCTCATGGGCTTGCATCAAAAGGAAAGATTTCAAGTAGCCTATGTGAGGATGACATCAAGTGGTGATGGTCATCGGGTTCGAGGTGTCCAAGTGCAAGATGAGAAGCCGGAGATTATATGCTTTGAAGCTTGCGGTCCACATCATGATAATGCACATGTGAAGATGGGCTTAAGTTAATGCTTCCCTCATTGCAATATGAGGAAGCAATTCGAGTATCTTCACCAAGTGGTTGTGGACAAGAAAGGGATTCCAACTTGAGGCAAGCATTAAAGTCATCATCAAGCTCAAGTTGAATATGCAAGGCAAAGGTATAACTTAGCTAGGTTTTTATAGTTTTGCCGATCTCATAGTGCTTGGTGGGAGACCGGATTATAGGTTTGATAGCCATACTATCAAGAGGGACTCTCGGGCAAGTAGCTTGATCACGTCGCATGTAGAGAGCTCAAACCTTTGCATTACTTGCATCATGCTTTCTTGTTGATCTTGGGTGGTTCTCTATGTGAGGACCTTGGGCTTTTCCCTAGCTTCAAAACGAGCTCAAGATCATCGAATTCGGAGTTCGTATGCCAAAGTTATGCATGTTTTAGTGGGCTGCTGCAGGCTGTCCTGGGTACCCCGTGGGCACGGGGCCCTGTGTGCACGGGCTCGTACTGTGCCCACGGGACCCCGTGGGCACGGGGTGTCCAGGAACTACCCGTTGAGCCCCAACGGCTAGTTTTGGGTTTTGGCTATTTAAGGGCTCTTTCCTCCCACCGGTTTGGGGGCTATTGATTGACATTCTAAACATCATTTTGAGCCTCTTACCACCTCTCCCAAACCCCTATCTCTCTTCTAAGTGAAGAGGGATTTGTGGATGGATCTTGGAGTCATTTGTTGATTTCCTCCATTGCATCCCTTCTCTTCAATCTCCTACTTTCTTGAGTTGCATCTTGTGAGATTGAGAGAGTGAGTTGAGCATTTGTTGCTTGAACTTGCATTGCATTTGTTGCATTGGTTTGAGCTCCCCGCATCGATTTGTTCGAGTGAGAGCCCGTGAGTTTATTACTCTTGGAGGCTTCGCCTCCTAGACAGTTTGGTGATACATTGAGAGGATTGTGAAGAGGCCTATGTGGCCAAGGTTCCCCCAGAAGCTTCCTTTTGTGGTGTGCTCCGAGGAAGAGTGTTCAAGTGGCCTAGGTGGTCAAGTTCCTCCGGAAGCTTCCGTGGTTGTTGTCGGGTTTCGGGTTCCGGCAGACCCTTGAGGTTCGAACACTGGGGTGCACGTGGACATCTCTCCCCTATCGATCTACGCCCGATCCTCTCGTGCGAACTAAGATGAAAATGATGAACAACACAAGAGACACGAGGTTTATACTGGTTCGGACCACCGTTGTGGTGTAATACCCTACTCCAGTGTGTGGTGTGGTGGATTGCCTCTGGGGCTGATGATGGACAGTACAAGGGAAGAACAGCCTCGCGAGAGGTGTTCTTGAGCTGGTGCGATGAACTGCTAGGGTGAGTTCATCGCCTCTCTCTCTCTCTCTCTGCTAGGGTTCTACCAGATCTCTCGATGTTCTTGGGGTGTCTAGATGTCTCTACTCTGTGGTGGCTAGCTCTATTTATAGAGGCCCTGGGCATCTCCCCAAATAATGAGCGGGAAGGGCACCAACAATTGGCCATTTCGAAGGGGAACATCTAGTACAAGTTATCCTGACCAAAGGTGGTCTTCGGCTGCCAAAAGCACTGGCGATGACGCCATCTTGGGCTCCACGGTGACCTCCGTCCTGCCGTCCAGCTGGTCTTGGTCTCGTTGCACTGGAATGGTAACCTTTGCCTGATGCCTTGGCCTGTGCTTGCCCCCTTTGCACCAAAGGGGAAACAAGGACACTGCGCAGGCCGGCGCCCGCCTGGCGCCCGCCTGGTCTCGATCATCATGGCTTGCGTCACGGGTTCCTCGCGAGGTACCCCTGCCTTGATCTCTCCACCTCCTCGCGAGCCTGCCTGATGAGGCTGCCTCTGAGGAAGCTTCCTGTAGTCCGCCCCGCGAGGCTTGGCCCCTCGCGAGGGTCTTTGAGCTTGAGCTGATGAAGATGGGCCACGCCGGGCCCCCGCTTGAGCCACACCACAGGCCGCAGGCAGAAAAGTCTGGGGACCCCCGTTCCCAGAATGCCGACAATAGCCCCCGGGCGCAAGGCACGCGCAGGCTTGGCTTAGCAGAGAAGCGAAGGGGCAAGCATGAAGCGCCGCGGGCCCTAACAGACTGCGGCCTTGGGCGCCACATGGTGATTGATTGGACGTGGGCGACTGCGCTTCCGCACGACGCCTCAGCGACCGCATGACTTGATAAATCCCTGCATGCAGGGAAACCGGTCATGATTACCTGCGATCATGGTGCACGGCGGTTGGCCTCCTTCGGCTATATGTATGGGGCTGGGCGACCCCCTTCGGCCCGTCCCTCCTTGCTGCTCCTTTGCTTCTTCTCGATTACTTGTGGCTCCCATGGCTCCAAAGAGATTCTCGGCCGTGGAGAAAAGAAAGGCCCCCAGGCTGGGCCTGACCCCCCCTGGCCAAGCGTGGCCGAGGCCACCCTCGCAAGTATACCACGGTCCCCGTGGTGGCCTCCCGCGGCCATGGAGGCGGTTCCCGGCGCGGTGGTGAGCGCCAGGTTGCCGACGGGGGGGGGGGGGGTGGCACGCCGTGGGTGTGCGCCCCCTAGGCCACGCTTTCGCTCTGCGGAGGTGCTGCCGGAGTTCGTCGTGTGGTCGGCAGACCCATCCAGCACCAGGCTCCAGCTCCCCCGTTTCTTCGTAGATGAACCGCCAGCCAACGCCCGGTGCGGCTTCTGGCTCCAGGCAGACGGATGCTGCAGCAGGGCCTCCTGGGCGTCGCTGGAGGTCTCCGTTTCTGGGAACGAGGCTCTGACACGCGGCTGGCAAACGTTTGCCCGCGCGCGTGGCCTGAGCCGGTGGTGCACCCTGTACTTCAAGTTTGATGGCGACGCCACCCTCTACGTGAGGGTGTTTGGGGAAGACGGTCGCCGTGCCGGGTGTTGCCCTGAAGACGGCGACCGCGGCCGCCTGCCCAGCCCTGGCTCTGACCAGGATGAAGATGGCGACTGGCATACAGGCGGCGGTGCTCGGGGTTCTCCGAGCTTCAGCAACCTCCTCTCAGGCAGCAGCTCCTCCAGCGGTGGCCGCGACCAGCCTCCTCGCCGTCGCGCCCGCTTGGGTGAAGGTAGCGGGTCAGCCCGCCGTCGCGCCCCGGTGAAGCGAGAGGAGGGATCCGCCTGAGTCCCAGGAGCAGCTCGAGCCTTCGCTGTGGGTTGGCACAAGACGAATCGCGTCTGTTTTGTTCTCTTTCTTATCCTACGCAAAAATAGTAAGTAATGTAGGGCCCCGCGGGGGCATATTAGAATTGTTGCTGTTTAACCATCACGCCGTTTCCGCTATTTCTGCGCCGTGTTCTCGCGCCGTGCTCCCATGTGCGGGAACTATTTTAGCTCTGTGGGACTTGGCGCGGTCCTCGTCTCCCGAGGCCGTGGCCTCCTCGTGTGCTTTGTGCCCTGCAAGGATCAATAGGAGGGGTAACTTATGGTCTTAGCTGTGTGGGCGATCGGCCCAAGTCCTGCGCTCATGTCGCGATGCCCGTGGGGCACGGACTGGGAGGGGTGCTCCCGCAGAGGACTCGGATAGGAAAGCTCCAAACGATCGGGGCAGAAAACACTCGCGAGGGCGCCCGCGATCCTCCCTCGCGAGACTTCACGAGAGAAAATGAGGTGAGCGAGCGAGAAAGACAAAGAGCCACAAGCCAGGAACGTCAGCAACTACAATAAAAACTTCAAACGGGAATAAACAAGCCAACTGCAGAAAGCAAATGGGAAAGCCGCGTTCGGTGCCTATTCTAGTCTTCGACGTCTTCTCACCAGTGCGGAGCTAAGTGCTGCCACTGGGCGTGGGCGGGAGCCCCCGAGGCCCGAGGGCGGCACTCCGGAGACTCCGGGGCGTGTACAACCCCACTCATTATTACGTGAGAGTGTCACGGGCGGCAAGCTTCACAGGTGTTGGCCTTCTTCACAGGCACCGGGCCTTTCTTGAAATGCGGCAGCTTCACAGTCATTTGCCTTCTTCACAGGCACCAGACCTTTTCCAAAACGCAACGGCTTCACAGGCATTCGCCTTCTTCACAGGCACCAGGCCTTTTCCAAAATGCAGCGGCTTCACAGGCATTCGCCTTCTTCACAGGCACCAGGCCTTTTCCAAAACACAGCGGCTTCACAGACATTCGCCTTCTTCACAGGCACCGGGCCTTTTCCAAAACACAGCGACTTCACTCAGGGGTAGAACCTTCGGAGATGTTGAATGTTCCATGGGTTCTGGATGGGTACTCCCTCCGGAGTCTCCAAGCGCGCGGAGCCAGGCCTGGAAACATGAACAACCTTGAACGGGCCCTCCCACATGGGAGAGAGCTTGTGCAGCCCCTCCTTGGAGAGAACCCTTTTGAGCACGAGATCCCCTACCTCAAGGGTCCTGGGGTGGATGTTGCGGCTGTGGTATCATCGTAGCTCTTGTTGATACCTTGTCGCTCGCAGTGCGGCTTCCCGACGGTGTTCCTCCCCCAGCACGAGATCCGTCCCCCGCATGGCGTCCTGCTGAGCCTCGTCGAATGCCAGGACCCGTGCGGAGCGACGTCTGACCTCGTGAGGGAGAACAGCCTCCGCTCCGTAGACAAGGAAGAACGGGGTCTCGCCAGTCGGCTTGGTCGCCGTCGTGCGGATTGACCATAGCATGGACTGGAGCTCGTCGTGCCAGCCCCTGCCACAGGCCTGCAGCTTCTTCTTGAAGGTCCTGGCCTTGAGGCCCCTCAGGACCTCCGCATTGGCTCGTTCACCAGACCATTGCTCCGGGGGTGTGCTACCGAAGCGTAGCATATCTGCGTTCCAAGGTTAGCACAATACGTTTTGAAGAGATTACTGGTGAATTGCGAACCGTTGTCAGTGATGATGCGGTTAGGCACCCCAAACCGGCTCACGAGGCCCTTGATGAACTTGACTACCGAGCTTGCCGGGATTGTGCGGACAGCTTCCACCTCGGGCCACTTGGTGAACTTGTCCACGGCAACGTAGAGGTAGCGATAGCCCCCTGGCGCCCGAGGGAACGGGCCCAGAATGTCCAACCCCCAAACTGCGAATGACCAGGAGAGGGGTATGGTCTGCAGACCCCCCACAGGCTGATGGATCTGTTTAACATGAAACTAGCAGGCCTCGCAAGCCTTCACCAGCTCAATGGCGTCGCTGAGTGCTGTGGGCCAGTAGAACCCGCTGCGGAACGCCTTGCCGACAAGGGTACGTGACGACGAGTGGTGCCCGCAGTCTCCGCTGTGTATGTCCGCTAGCAGTTCCTTTCCTTGCTCCCTGGAAATGCAATGTAGGGACACGTCATTTGGGCGCTTCCTATAGAGCTCGCCATCCTGGATGCAATAAGCCATGGCCTGCCATGCCACACGCTCTGCCTCCTCCTCGTTCTCCAGCAGAATCCCTTGCATCAGGTAGTCCTTGAGCTCTGGGATCCAACATCCCTCCTGATGCTCCAACGCCAGGAGTAGGCGTGCCCCTGATGCCGGGCCGTAGACCGGAGCTCCCAAGGCAGGCGGATGAGGGAGCTCCTCCCTTGGTTGTGCCGTGCTAGACAGCGACGGCACCACCGAGGGTTTGAAGAGCCGCTCCTCAAAGACGCCGGGCTCCTGAGGCAGCTGCCTAGATGCCCTCTTGGCAATGTCGTCAGCCTCCTGATTGATGCCGCGAGGCACATGCTGCAACTCCAGTCCCTAGAACTGTTTCTCCATCTTGCGGACCTCAGCGAGGTAGGCCTCCATGTGCTCGTCCTTTGGCTCGTATATCTTGTTGGAGAAGTTGACGATGAGCTGTGAATCGCCCTTGATGATGAGGCGCTTCACCCCTAAGGCAGCTGCGGCCTTCAAGCCTGATATTAGGCCTTCGTACTCCGCTATGTTGTTGGAGACCTTTTCTCCGTGCTGGAAGCAAAGTTGCACGGCGTAGTAGAGTTTGTCCTGGGTAGGAGATACGAGCACTGCGCCAGCTCCCGCACCGTGTCGGGAGAATGCCCCATCAAAGTACATGACCCAGCCATCCGGTGCTTCACTTCCCGGGGAAAGTGACCGGTCTTCGCCTGCCTCGAGACCCGGCGCTTCTGCCCATTCTGCCATGAAATCTGCTAACGCGGCTCCCTTGATGACTCTGGTCATACTGGATTCTAGCTGAAATGCCTGCAGCTCGATGTTCCATTCAGCAACCCTTCCAGCCGAGTTGGGGCTCCTAAGTACCCTCTCCAAGGGGTATGTCGAGACGACCTTGATGGGGTGGCCTTGGAAGTAGTGTCATAGCTTGCGTGAGGCCACCAATAGCGCGAGGAGGAGCTTTTGAGGCATGGGGTACCGCGCCCTCGCGTCCCGTAGCACTGTGCTGACGAAATACACGGGGTGCTTGACGAGGTTGAGGGTGCTGGCACTACTTGTGTCCTCCGGAGGTCGAGGCGTCTCTTGAGACGACGGAGCTCCCAGTGCTTGGTCGCCTGAGGGGGCCTCTCCTGCTCCGGGTGCGTTCTCCTGCCGCGGCTGTTCCTTTCTGGCTGCGGTTGTAGCCTTCGCGAGGCCCTCCTGGATCTGTTTCGCTTCAGTTCGGATGGTTGATGCAGCCTTGGCACAACGCTCCTCCCTGACCGCTACCAGGGCTGCGCTAGCGGAGTAGGGGGTGGCCGCAAGGTAGAGCACCAGGGGCTCCCGAGGACACGGAGCTACCATCACTGGTGGACTGGTAAGGTACCTCTTGAGGTCTTGGAATGCCTTGTCGGCCTCTTCAGTCCACTCGAAGGGGCCCTTTTTCTTCATCAGCTTGAAGAAGGGCAGTGCTCGTTCCCCCAGCTTGGAGATGAAACGCCCCAGCGCAGTTACACACTCGGTGAGCTTCTGCATTTCTCTGAGGGTCCTTGGTGGGCTCATATCTTCGACTGCCTTGACCTTCTCAGGGTTGGCCTCGATGCCCCTGTGGGATACGAGGAAACCCAGGAGCTTGCCTGAGGGGACTCCAAACACACACTTCTCCGGGTTGAGCTGTAGGTCCACCTCGTTGAGGCTCGCGAAGGTTTCTTCCAGGTCCTGTATTAGGGTCCTTGCCTCACGAGATTTCACCACAATGTCATCGATGTAAGCTTCCGTGTTCCTCCCGAGCTGCCGGCCTAAGGCGATGTGCATCAGCCCCTGAAAGGTCACGCCTGCGTTGCGCAACCCAAACGGCATGCACGTATAGCAGTACACTCCACACGGGGTCAGGAAGGCCGTCTTCTCCATGTCTTCTACCGCCATCTTGATCTGGTGATAGCCCGAGAAGGCATCTAGGAAGAACAATAGGTCACACTCTGCGGTGGAGTCGACTATCTGGTCAATGCGGGGGAGCGGAAATGGATCCTGCGGGCAGGCCTTGTTGAGGTTGGTGAAGTCGACGCACATGCGCTCCTTTCCTCCCTTTTTCGACACAACGTCCGGATTAGCCAACCAATTAGGGTAGCGGACCTCGCGGATAACTCCTGCCGCCTCTAGCTTCTGGGTCTCTTGGACGATGAAAGCTTGTTTCTCAGTAGACTGCCGCCTTGCCTTCTGCTTCACGGGGCGCACATTGGGGCACATGTTGAGGTGATGCTCAATCACTTCCCTTGGGACCCCTGCTAACTGATCAGGTTCCCACGCAAACACCTTCTTGTTCGCACGCAGGAAACCGATCAGGGCTTTCTCTTGCTCAGGCTCAAGGTTGGCCCCTATGGTGAAGGTGGAGCTAGCGGACCCGACCTCGTCGACTAGTACCTGCTTGGTTTCTGCCTTGTCTTGGGTGAACAACTGCTTCTTTTTAGCTGACGCAGCCCACTTGGGTTTGAGGGCGTCGGTGCCAGTGGGCTGCGCCACCGCAGCCGCCCTGAAAACAAGCTGGAGCACCTACATCGCATCCTTTGTGTCTCCTGACACGGTGAGGACGCCGCTGCTCCCAGGCATCTTCATGAGGTTGTACGCCGAGTGAGTTGCTGCCATGAACCGAGCCAGGGCCGGATAGACGAGGATGGCGTTGTAGGGGAGGCCGATGGGGGCGATGTCGAAGTCGATTAGCTCCGTGCGGAAGTTGTCGCAGGTGCCGAAGGTCACTGGAAGGCGGATCTGCCCCAAGGAGGCGATGGAACCGGCTCCGACGCCCGAGAAAGGCCTGCTGGGTCGGAGCTGCTCCAGCAGTACATGGAGGAGGCTGAAGGCCTCCATCGAGAGCATGTTGAGGCCAGCACCACCGTCGATGAGGGTCCTGGTGATAGCCACTTGGCAGATGGTGGGGGTGCACAGCATCGGGAGCGCGCCCGAACCAATGGGGTTGAAGGGATGGTCCTCCGAGTCGAAGGTTAGTTCGGCCTCGGGCGCCACCCAGCCCGGGGGGGCTTCTCGGCGCTTGGAGGCGGTGCTGATCCGGTGGGTGAACGGCTTGACGTGATGGCTCGAGGGCGGTGCCTGGGAGCCACCCAGGAGAGCTGCGATGACGGGCGGTGCTGGTGCGACGAAACGGGCGAGGAAGAGGTCGCGCAGCTCCTCCCAGGAGGTGACAGAGGCCGTCGGCAGGTCGAGGAGCCACGCGTGCAGGACGCCGGTGAGGGCCATGGGTAACCAGTTGGCCATCACCCGATCGTCGCCCCCGGCTCCAATGACGGCCTCCTCGTACGCCAGCAGGAAAATCATCGGGCCCGTCACGCCGTCGTAGCGCGGCGACATCTCGGGCCTGAACTTGCGCGGCCACTGCACTTGCCGCAAGGCAGGGGCCAAGGCCAGGAGCCCCTGGCCCCAGTGTCGGCATCCGTTGCTGGAGCGGGCGGCGCGTTTTCCTCCATGAGGGTGGGATGCGATGTCAGGGGAGAGCGGGTCGTCAGGAAGGAGGACTCCGGCGCACCCCTACCTGGCGCGCCAAATGTCGGGTTTCGGGTTCCGGTAGACCCTTGAGGTTCGAACACTGGGGTGCGCGTGGAGATCTCTCCCCTACCGATCTACGTCCGATCCTCTCATGTGAACTAAGATGAAAATGATGAACAACACAAGAGACACGAGGTTTATACTGGTTTGGGCCATCGTTGTGGTGTAATACCCTACTCCAGTGTGTGGTGTGGTGGATTGCCTCTGGGGCTGATGATGGACAGTACAAGGGAAGAACAGCCTCGCGAGAGGTGTTCTTGAGTTGGTGTGATGAACCGCTAGGGTGAGTTCATCGCCTCTCTCTCTCTCTCTCTGCTAGGGTTCTACCAGATCTCTTGATGTTCTTGGGGTGTCTAGATGTCTCTACTCTGTGGTGGCTAGCTCTATTTATAGAGGCCCTGGGCCTCTCCCCAAATAATGAGCGGGAAGGGTGCCAACAATTGGCCATTTCGAAGGGGAACATCTAGTACAAGTTATCCTGACCAAAGGTGGTCTTCGGCTGCCAAAAGCACCAGCGATGACGCCGTCTTGGGCTCCACGGTGACCTCCGTCCTACCGTCCGGCTGGTCTTGGTCTTGTTGCACCGGAATGGTAACCTTTGCCTGATGCCTTGGCCTGTGCTTGCCCCCTTTGCACCAAAGGGGAAACAAGGACACTGCGCCCACCTAGCGCACGCCTGGTCTCGATCGTCATGGCTTGCATCACAGGTTCCTCGCAAGGTACCCCTGCCTTGATCTCTCCGCCTCCTCGCGAGCCTGCCTGATGAGGCTGCCTCTGAGGAAGCTTCCTGTAGTCCGCCCCGCGAGGCTTGGCCCCTCGCGAGGGTCTTTAAGCTTGAGCTGATGAAGATGGGCCGCGCTGGGCCCCCGCTTGAGCCACGCCGCAGGCCGTAGGCAGGCAAGTCTGGGGACCCCCATTCCTAGAACACCGACAATTGTGGTGTGCTCCGGAGAGGTTTGTAAAGGTGTGGTGGTCGCCTTCAAGACCAACCCCGAGTGAACCGAGGCTCATCCGTTGGGGGTGACTCGAAAGGGAGAATACGGTGAGTCACTTGGTGACGCCCCGGAGCTTTGGCTTCGGCACCGCTCTAACGGAGATTAGCACTCTCACGAGTGTGAACTTCGGGATAAATCCACGTCCCCGACTCACTTGTGGTTATCTCATACCCACACCCTTTACTTTCCGCAATTCATACTTGCCCATATTGATATATCTTGTGATAGTTGAATTGCTTAGTTGTTCCTTCATTTCCATATCTTATGATATAGTTTGTGCTTGCTAGTTTGCTTAAGTGCCTATCTTGTTTAGTATAGGTTGTTGGTGCACTTAGTTGAGCCTAGCATATTTAGGATTTGTGCTTGAAAAGTATCCGTTAGTTTAATTCCGCATTAGGATAAAGTCAAATCCGTTTTAAAACTCCTATTCACCCCCCTCTAGTCGTCTTCTAGATCATTTCAATTGGTATGAGAGCTTTGGTCTCTCCTTGGTAGGCTTCGCCGCATAGAGAGTAAAGATGTCGACTAGTGGTATAGTGCATGATGACACCTTTTGTTTTAGTGGCACAAACTATCACTTGTGGAAAATTCGCATGCTTTGTCATTTCCGGACCATGGGTCCAAATTTTGTGCGAATTGTTCTTGTAGGGGCTTCTCCGTGGAAGGATTAACTTTTTCCAACTAATGAGGAAAATGATGGTATGCTTTGTGGGTATGGTGCTAAGAATGCCATAATCCGGTCCATATCCCTCGAAGTGTTTGAGTCAATCATGACTTATGTGACGGCTCATGATATGTGGACCAAACTTGAAGAAATATATGGTGGGTCCAATCTTGTTGATATTCATCATATGTCGGAGGAGTCAATTGAGGAGTTCTCCACATCTTCAAATCATGAAGAACTCCATATTGCTTCTTCATCCATGTGCTTGGAAATTTCTACTTCTTCCACCTCACCAACATATGGCATGTCCCAAGGTAATGACATGGTGAGTGGAAATATTATTTGTGATGATGATGTTGTGCTAAACATTGATTATCTTTCATGTATACATGCTAGTGTTGTAGATTCTATGGACTTGAGCATATCTAGCAAAAATGACTTACATTCTTGTGTTCATAGTCCATGCATATCATTTGGACATTCCTTGAATACCTTTTGTGATGATATGCTTGATACTCCTTGTTTCCATGATCTCCATGCTTCTATTTCCTCTAGTTGTTGTTTGACTAACCATGTAGAGGAAACAAGATAAAATAGTGCACACATCTTTAATGAGGAAATTGCTAGAGGAGCAAAGAAGGACATCACCTCATTGGAGAGGAAGTCCTATGAGTGTCAAGAGGATGAACATGGATACCCTACTCTTGATGATAAAGAAACCCCCTCTCCAAAAGAATCACCATTGACCTCCGATGTTCACATGTGCCTCATGGCAAGAGGTAATACCGAGGTATCATCTACTCTTTGTAATGATATTGATGAGAGTGATGATGAATGTGATAGGGATATGAGTCAAGAAATATATGAAATTGGTAATTCTCTTCGTGGGGTAAATAAGAACACTTATGAGATGTTTAAAGATCTTATCACTCATTTTGGAAAGTGTAATGATTTACTTCACGAAGAGCAAGAACAAAATGAAAAACTTGATTGTAACCTTCTTGATGCTCTAGAAACTCTTAGAGACTTAGAATCTTCTAAAGAAGAGATTGAAGTTGCTCATGATCAACTTAAAGAGGATTTTGAGCACCTTGACCTTGTCTACAAGAATGTCAAAGGAGAGCTCACCAAACTCTCTAAGTCTTATGAGGAACTTCAAGCTACTCATGTGAAGTATCTAGTTTCTTCTAGCTCCTCTCATATTGTCAATGATGCTTGTGCTACTAACTCTACTCCTTGTGAAGCATCTATCTTGAAAGAGAATGTTGAGCTAAGGGATCAACTTGTTTTGCTAACTAGCAATTATGGGAAATTAGAAGAAACTCATGAAAAGATCTCGGGCTCTCATGATGACCTTGTAATCTCCCATGAAAGGCTAAAGTTAGCTCATGAGGCTATTGTGACTAAGGTAACATCTCGTGAGCCTCATGTGGACATTAGCACTATATCTACTCAAAATGATTTTTTGACATGTGCTAGTCCTAGTAATTCTTCTAGACATATTATAGCCAATTCTTGTGATGAATTGCTCTCCTTGCCTTGTTGCTCTAATAATGAAGTTTCTACTTCCTCTAGTACTTTTGTTGATACTAACCTTGTATAGGAAAACAAAGAGCTCAAGGCTCAAGTCACTAATTTGAAGAAAGACTTGGAAATGTGTCATAAAGGAAATTCCACTCTCAACAATATTTTGAGTGGTCAAAAATCCCCTCATGACATGGGTGGACTTCGTTTCACTTCCAACAATAAGAAGTCCAAGAATAAGAAGAACGGATAAGACCAAGTCAAGAATGAGGCCAACATTACATGCTTCAAGTGCAAGAATGTTGGACACCATGTGAGATCTTGTCCATTGAAGAAGAAGGCTTCAAATGTGAAGCAACAAGGGAAGTGGCCTCAAGTTCAATCTCAAGGTCAACCTCATGTTGAAGAAAGGCCACTACCAATGATGAACAAGATAATGCTCCCCAAGTTGAGAAAATAAAGAAGAAGAGAAGGGGGAGCACATGTTGCTATATTTGTCGTGAGAAGGGACACATATCCTCATCTTATCCCAACGTAACATCCCTAAGCCTCCTCTAGTCAATGATCATTATTCGCTTAGGAAGCATGTTGTTGGCAATTTGTTTGCCAAGTTTGTTGGTGCCCAAAGTGGTTTGGAAATGGAAAAGACCATTTGGGTTGCCAAGCCTGTTGTGACTAAGTTCTTAGGACCCAACTTGGTTGGGGACCATCATGCTCAAACTTGATCAATAGGTGTGTGGAGGACATTGGAGATTTGGCTAGTTCATGAGGAAAAGGATATCCACCATTTATTTGTTCGAGCCAAGTCATGTGGATTATCTTCATATTATCTATCCAATGTTGCTCCTTGCGGTAACCTGTATTTTTTGTTGCTTACATTGAAAGTTACTCGCCCCTTGCATGCTTAGGTTTTGTATCTAGCATGTGCATTTATATGTTGTGTTTCCTAGTATGCTTGATTTGTGTTATCTAGCATGTGTAGGTTGCATTGCACATCATATAGTGATGCTTGTTGTCATGAGCCTTATTTGTATGTTGTTTGGCTCTTGCGAGATATTAGTGGATCATCACATTATGGGGGAGTGTTATGTTTTGTGCACATCACAAACCCAAAATGTGAATATGAGAAATACCACATAGTATTGATACTCAATATTATCTAGTCACTATGTGGTATGTCAAGATCATTTGCAATTCAAATTCTCAGAGTATCCATCAATTATCTCTTGTAGGTGGTTATTTGCCTCTGTTGTGTGCTTGTTGTGGTATCTAGATTTTGCACCAGAAAAGTTTTGGATACCCCGTGCGCACGGGGTCTTTTGACCCCTGTGCGCACGGGGTGTTGCGTAACTCCCTGGATACCCCGTGTGCACGGGGTCTTTTGACCCCCGTGCGCATGGGGTGGTTGTTGTTTATGATCTTGTGCTTCTTCGGATTCTACCACCGAGTGTTATTTCCAAATACCAATTGGTATTTCTTCTTGTGGTAGAATTTTATGATCATCTCCTTCTCGGCTTGTGCTTCAAATTGCCTTATCTCACTCCTTGTACTATCTATTATCTACTTGAGTGAGATAAGCCTTTGAGCATGTGTGTAATGTATATCCTTTATGCTCTTTGGTTTTTGCTTAGTTCATATGTTGTACTTTGTGTGCGGTCCTGTGTGGATTCGTCACTTTGATATAATTTGGACAACTTGAATGCTTTATATCATTATTGGAGTATTCTTCTTTTAAGTGTTCTTTTGTCCAAATTATATCTCTTTGGATCTTGGTAGGCATGTGCATGCATATTTATTTATGTACTTCTTCATGCCTTGCTTGCTCTCTTGATCCTCTATATAGGGTAAACTCCATAATATCATTAATGGTTAACGGTGTGCATGAAATTCAATTTCATATCCTTTTGCACATACTTATTGTGGAGTTTGCCCTATGTATTGTGGTTGTGCTTACTACTTCGGACCCAATATGTTTGGGGACCATTTTGTACCTTAATGTGTTTTAGGTACCTTGGAGAAGAATTGGATGCTTGGCTTATTCACGAGGAAGGTGGAGACACCGTGGGAAATTATTAGGGCCAAGCTTGATTTATTCTTTGATTTGAGGGAGAAGATAAATGAAAACCCGGTTCGGTCGTAAGTATTTCATTATCATCATGAAAACCCGATTAACCAAAATTTGGGTCTTTTTGTTGGATATGCATCAAAATTCCACACTTACTATATTCTCAATAAATCCACGGGATGTATTGAGGAAATGGTGAATGTGGAGTGTGATGAGAATAACGGCTTCCATGCAGAGCAATTTGTTTCAAGTGTTGTAGGTGATGAGGCTCCTTCCCAAGCTACAAGTACAATGGGGATTGGTCATATTCTTCCACAAGAAACACCCCTTGTCCATGTAGAAGAACAAGAAGGAGTAAGAGCCCCTCTTGTGGATCGACCACAAGGGAAGTCATCACCCCCAACACAAGAGTATGATGCTATGGGAGATCATGTACCTATCCAAGAACAAGATCAAGTCCCTCATGTTCGCGTACTAGATCAAGGGCCCCTTGAACCAATGCTTTCTCTCTCGGTAACAAGTACTTACTTCATGCATTTATTTAAATTAGAGTCAACATTGTGTATGTTGCATCATAGCATGATTAGTACTTGTTGAGTGCTTATATGTTTTGCATATATGTTTGCACTCATGAATTGTTGGATATATTTTGGACCCATGCTTAGCATGATTATCATATTGGATATCTCCATTATCCCTTGCCCAAAATATGTTCTTTGGATCCTTTGAATGTTTGATTATCTTGTCATATCATTTTGGTGCATTCTATGGATCCTCAATATAGTGTGAATTTCTTCGTTTGTTCATAACTAGATATGTGCATTTGATTCCACACACAATATGAGAAATGCACAAATTAAGGAGGAACGCATACTATAGTGGCCGTCTAGTTTATTCTTCCATTTTGGCACTTGTTGCCAATGGGGGAGAAGTTTAGAGGGTTTAGGTGAAGTGGGTTGGTTCCTATCATTCATGCTTATCTACTTTTGTTGTGCTTGCTCATTGCATGGATGTGTATATAGAGGAAAATCCACCAAGTTATTTCCTGTGCATATATTGTGGGGGAGTTTGCTCTATATATTGTGGTTCTTCTAGCATCAAATTCTTGTGTAGTATTTCGATGCTAGTACAACCGGTTTGGATAACATCAACTATCTTTGTGATGTTTGAGTCTATCAAAACCACGTCAAGTATACAATTTATTCTCGGATAGATTGCATATTTGTTTTAAATTCATTGTATAAACCCTCTTGTTGAGATTGTCATCAATTACCAAAATGGGGGAGATTGGAAGGGCATGTAGCCCCTAAGTGTAGTTTTGGTAATTAAATGACAATCTCTATGGACTAATGTTTTTAGTGAGATATATTTGAAGGTTTTGTCCATAGATGGTGCCACAAGGATATTGGATGGAATCAAGGATGAAGTCCATATATATGAAGATATATTTGCCCTATGCTTTGGTATTAAATGACAATTCCTATGGAGAATCAAGTGCATTGAATCTTATATGAAGATATGTTCCATAGTGATGCTTGAAGTGCATTGGGTTGTTTTGTGAAGTCTGCTATCAAAGCATCCGAAGAAGTCCTCATGGTATCCTTCTCTAGATACCCCGTGCACACGGGCTTGTACCGTGTGCACGGGGTCGAGTGTCAACTCTCTGGATACCCCGTGCTCACGGGGCCTAGGTGTTGGCTCTCGAGATCCCATATCTAGTGAGGTTTCAAGTTGGTCTTCGGGTACTTCTATTGAAGCCATCAAGATTGGTTTCAATGCCTAATCTAATTATGTTTATGATGGAGTTCATTGGAGGATCTCAAAGATTGATATATTTGGGCTTTTGAGGATCCAGGCTTGAGAGAGTAATCAAAGAGAAGAATTCAAGTTATGGTTTCAAGACAAGATCATGGTGAGCTCATGTGTTGGGTTTAGGTTGATCAAGTCTTGAAGCAAACAACTAGAGTGAAGAATTCATTGTGCCTCTCAAGATATTATGATGGAGGACTTTTAAGGATCAAGGGCTTGAGAGAATAATCAAAGAGAAGAATTCAAGTTATGGTCTCAAGACAAGATCATGGTGAGCTCATGTGTTGGGTTTCAGTTGATCAAGTCTTGAAGCAAGCAACTAGAGTGACGAATTCATTAGGCCTCTCAAGAGATTGTGATGGAGTTTTTAGAAGGGCAAGTGGTGACCAAGATGATATTCATAGTGGAACTTGATATGGTCATGGAAGAGTCTTTGGTGATATAGTCTTGAAGCAATGAAGGGAAATGAAGAGTTCATTGTGGCTTTCAAGAAACCAAGATGGAGCTTGGAGTAAAGATGTTGATTAACCAAGATGAAGCTTGAAGATTATATCTAAGTGGTCAACTCTCAAAGCACAAACATTGTACCACGTGAGATCAAGTGATCTAGTGGTATGGTAAGTAATTGTGAATTGTGCTTTGTTACCTAACCCATGCGATGTGTTTGGTATGTCTATGTGGGTTAGGTGTTTCTCATGGGCTTGGATCAAAAGGAAATATTTCAAGTAGCCTATGTGAGGATGACATCAAGTGGTGATGGTCATCAGGTTCGAGGTGGCCAAGTGCTAGATGAGAAGCCGGAGGTTATATGCTTTGAAGCTTGTGGTCCACATCATGATAATGCACATGTGAAGATGGGCTTAAGTTAAGGCTTCCCTCATTGCAATATGAGGAAGCAATTCAAGTATCTTCACCAAGTGGTTGTGGACAAGAAAGGGATTCCAACTTGAGGCAAGCATTAAAGTCATCATCAAGCTCAAGTTGAATATGCAAGGCAAAGGTATAACTTAGCTAGGTTTTTATAGTTTTGCCGATCTCATAGTGCTTGGTGGGAGACCGGATTATAGGTTTGATAGCCATACTATCAAGAGGGACTCTCGGGCAAGTAGCTTGATCACGTCGCATGTAGAGAGCTCAAACCTTTGCATTACTTGCATCATGCTTTCTTGTTGATCTTGGGTGGTTCTCTATGTGAGGACCTTGGGCTTTTCCCTAGCTTCAAAACAAGCTCAAGATCATCGAATTCGGAGTTCGTATGCCAAAGTTATGCATGTTTTAGTGGGCTGCTGCAGGCTGTCCTGGGTACCCCGTGGGCACGGGGTTTTTGACCCCCGTGGACACGAGGCCCCGTGTGCACGGGCTCGTACCATGCGCACGGGACCCCGTTGTGACGCCCCCGATTCAATCGTACACTAATCATACATGCAAATGTGTACGATCAAGATCAAGGACTCACGGGAAGATATCACAACACAACTCTAGACACAAATTAAAGTAATACAAGCTTTATATTACAAGCCAGGGGCCTCGAAGGCTCGAATACAAGAGCTCGATCAAAGATGAGTCAGCGGAAGCAACATTATCTGAGTACAGACATAAGTTAAACAAGTTTGCAACAGTCTCCATCCATCTCTGCTGACGGAGGTTCAGATCTGGCTGAGTAAACAGATACTTCAGACTTTGATGGTCAGTGAAGATCTCGCAACGATTACCGAGAAGGTAATGTCGCCACTTCTTCAGTGCATGAATGACAGCATCAAGCTCGAGGTCATGAACTGGGTAGTTTTCTTCATGAGGGCACAGTTGACGAGAGGCATAAGAAATCACTCTGCGCTCCTGCATTAGGACACAGCCTAATCCTTGACGGGAAGCGTCGCAGTAAATGACGAAGTCCTTCTTAGTATCAGGTGGGGCAAGCACGGGGGCAGAAGTCAACTTGTCTTTGAGTGCCTGGAAACTTTCCTGACACTTGTCTGTCCAGTCAAACTTGACACCCTTATGCAACAGATTAGTCAGGGGCCTGGCAATCTTGGAGAAGTTCTCGACGAATCGACAGCAATAGCTGGCGAGACCGAGGAAACTTCAGACTTGCTTCACATTCTTCGGAGGAGTCCAATCAAGAATAGCCTGAACTCGTTCAGGGTTGACGGCAATACCATCCTTGGAGATGACATGCCCAAGATAGGTTACTTCGGGGAGCCAGAATTCACACTTGGAATACTTAGCATACAGCTGATGCTCCCGAAGCTTTTCCAGCACAAGACGAAGATGTTCAGCATGTTCTTCCTTGTTCTTGGAAAACACAAGGATATCATCCAAATAAACCACGACGAACTTGTCGAGGTAATCCATGAATATATAGTTCATCAGACGAGAGAAGGTGGCTGGAGCATTCGTTAAGCCGAATGACATGACAGTGTACTCGTATGATCCATACCGAGTCACGAAGGCTGTTTTCGGGATGTCCTCTTCACGAACACGGATCTGGTGGTAACCCAACCTCAAGTCGAGTTTGGAGAACACTGATGAGCCAGCCAGTTGATCATAAAGATCATTGATCCGAGGAAGAGGGTATTTATTCTGAATGGTAGCTTGGTTTATAGGACGGTAGTCTTGGACTAATCAGTTTGTCCCATCCTTCTTCTTAACAAAGAGAGAAGGTGCTCCCCAAGGAGAGAAACTTGGGCGAATGAAACCTTTGACAAGAGATTTGTCGATTTCCTCCTTAAGCTCAATGAGCTAATGTAGCGGCATCTTGTAGGGTCGTTTAGCTATAGGGGTGGTGCCGGGTTTCAAGTCGATGATGAATTCGACAGCTCTAGCAGGGGGAATCCCTGGAAGTTCTTCTGGGAAGACATCTTGGAATTCACGAACAACGGGAATGTTTTCAATGCCCTCGAGTGGTGCAGCGTTCAACGCATTCAAGGCATAAAGCCGTGCCTCGGCATTTTGCACCAGATGAGCTTGGTAAGTAACTATTTCATCTGAAGGGTGTAGCAGATGGACGGTCTTAGTGGCGCAAACTATAGAAGCAGTATGCGCTTTTAACCAATTCATTCCCAGAATGAGATCAATGCTACAGGACTTCAGTACGATGGGAGAGACAGGGAATTCCAGTCCTTCGATTTCTACAGGGACGTCGTTGCAAATCATGGAGGTTCGACATTGGCCCGCAGGGGTGTGTACTAATAGTGAAGCATTCATGTCCTCACATTTAATGTCATGCAAGCATGCAAAACCTTCTGACATGAATGAATGCGATGCACCTGTATCAAATAAAACAGATGCTGGTACTGAATTTACGAGGAGGGTACCCATCACAGTAGCAGGCTGGTCTTGAGCTTCGCTCAGATCAACGTGGTTGGCATGAACACGACCATAAGACTTGGCATTGTTGCTGCGGGGCTGGTTGCTTCCACGGCCAGTTGCTGGAAGGGCCAGTTGATTCTGGTTCTGGTTGCATTCCCTAGCACGGTGCCCTGGTTGTCCACACCTGAAGCACAACCCATTATTGGGAGTGGGAACAAGAGCTTGTGGTGGTGGAGCTGGGAGTCTTGGCTGCCTAGTCGGAGGAGCAGGCAGACGAGGTGCAGCACAGGTCTGCCTTGGGGTAGGTGCATCCGGCTGGTAGATGCTATTGGGAATCCATATCTTGCGCTTCTGCAAGTACGGGCCCGGAGATGAGCCCGTGTCACGGTTGCGCCTGTGAGAGCTCTGGTATTCCTGCAGACCATTTTCGACATTGATGGCCTTGTTCACCAGAGTGGCGAAATCAGCAAAGTCATGCACTAGAAGTGCGAGCTTGATGTCAGCTTGAAGGCCATCATGGAACTTCTCCTGTCTGCATGCACCAGTTGCAATGTCCTCTTCAGCATAGCGGGACAAGTCAAGAAACTCCCGCTGATAAGCTTCAACAGTCTTGTTGCCTTGGGTGAGGTTGCGAAACTCACGGTTCTTACGGTCCATGACTCCCTGAGGAATGAAGCGAGCACGGAAGGCAGCTTGGAAGTCTGGCCAGGTGATGATTGTTCCAACTGGCAGATTATGCCTGTGGCTGTCCCACCATTGAGCTGCGGGTCCCTTCAGGAAGAAGGAAGCAAAGGTGACATAGCTGGCAGGGGCTACATCAGCAGACTCCATCTCATAGGTGATATCACGGAGCCAGTCATCAGCATCCAGAGGCTGAGTTGAGCTGCGGTACACAGTTGGGTTCAGGCGCATGAAATCCTGCAGAGTTACTGGGGTTGGCTGCTGGTTCATATTGGGGCGAGGAAACTGAGCCATCATATTCTCCATGAACTAGCGATTCATCTCAAGCTGTTGGATCATACCAGCCATGTACTCAGGCGGTGGTGCGAGGTTGCCACCACGTCCACGACCACCTGGTCTAACCATCCTGCTAATATATAACAGGGGTAGTTCAGCATCGAGAAATTTTGCAAGGACAAGAATCATTCATGATGAAACATGCACAATGAAAGCAGCACGATAGATACTACATAGTAGTCGGCATATCTTACAAAAGAGATCATGCATAGAGTTCGGTACACAGAGTTCAGTACATAGACTAATACATCATAGGCGGCACGCAGGCTCGCGACGAATGCATCTAACACTAATAAGCAAGCCTTCATCAGTCCCAGGAGGAACTGTGGAGGTAGGTGTAGCCTGACAGCTGGTAGTGACGCGAAGGGAAGACCTCCACGCGAGTAGCCTGGGGTCCGCGGATACTCTGGTGCGGAAACCCGATGCGCAGGTGGCAGGAGAGGACCAAGTGCAGGAGAGTAGCCTCCCACATCTGGCCAGCCGACGCCCTGGGGCATCACGGTCCTGGCAGGGTAGACCGCAGAACGCGACAGATCACCAGATCGGACAGAGGGGTGCAACAGCGTCAGAGCATGGTACAGGTGCTGACGGGTGGTGTACAACTCGTGGCGAAGAGCTCGGTTAGCTCTATCCAGCCCATCAGCATGCAGAACCAGGTTCTGATGGTAGAAGGGCTCTCGGGTGACGGTGGAGTAGGCAGCAGTGTAGTATCCCTCCGCACCAACATCAGATGTGATAGCAATGTGCCTGAAGGGGGAGGTGTCCAACTCCTGATACTCTCCGCGAAGACGTGTCAGAGCAGCATAAGCAGCATCGTGGACCGCCATGTCGATGGTCACTCCAACACCATGAGCAGTGTGCAGCACGGTAGTGGAGTCATACTCTCGAGAGTAGAGGTGGACGATGGCACGGTACTGCTCCTGGTTGAAGTCCTGGTACTCCTCATAGACGGTGTATTCAGGGTGCCAGCGATAACCCAGATAGGTCATCATCTCAACCAACACAGCAGGCGATCCTGAGGCACCAATGGCCGTCGTGTGGTGCACGACCTGCCTCGTGGGTTCCATCTGAAAACAAAGATGTTTTCACAGGAGTCAAATGACAATGTGGATAAGGTTCAAATACTATTCTAAAGAATAACTAGGGCTTATCCAACTTTGGGGTGAACGTGGTCACGGGATCCTGGCGTTAGAGTTAGTAAATTCGTTTAACCCGAGTAGGAGAGATTTCAGAGTCCCAGAGTAAGGATCAAGGAGTAAAAGATCCTAATACCACCCAATGGGGACGTGGGCTCGTAAGCCACACAGTCATGTTAGTAAAAGTTTTGCAATCACTAGACTCGACTTCGGCGAAGGAGTGTGGAAGGGGGATTCCTACAGGCAGTCGACTCTGATACCAACTTGTGACGCCCCTGATTCAATCGTACACTAATCATACATGCAAATGTGTACGATCAAGATAAAGGACTCACGGGAAGATATCACAACACAACTCTAGACACAAATTAAAGTAATACAAGCTTTATATTACAAGCCAGGGGCCTCGAAGGCTCGAATACAAGAGCTCGATCAAAGATGAGTCAGCGGAAGCAACAATATCTGAGTACAGACATAAGTTAAACAAGTTTGCCTTAAGAAGGCTAGCACAAACTGGGATACAGATCGAAAGAGGCGCAGACCTCCTGCCTGGGATCCTACTAAACTACTCCTGGTCGCAGTCAGCGGGCTGCACGTAGTAGTAGGCACCTCCCGAGTAGTAGTAGTTGTCATCAACGGTGGCGTCTGGCTCCTGGACTCCAGCATCTGGTTGCGACAACCAGAAAGAAAGGAAAGGGGGAAAAAGGGGGAGAAAGCAACCGTGAGTACTCATCCAAAGTACTCGCAAGCAAGGAGCTACGCTACATATGCATGGGTATCAAATGGAATAAGGGTATCATATGTGGACTGAACTGCAGAATGCCAGAATAAGAGGGGGATAACTAATCCTGTCGAAGACTACGCTTCTGGCCACCTGCATCTTGCAACATGTAGGAGAGAGTAGATGGTAAGTTCACCAAGTAGCATCAAGTAGCATCGTATAGCATAATCCTAACCACTGATCCTCCCCTCGTCGCCCTGTGAGAGAGCGATCACCGGTTGTATCTGGCACTTGGAAGGGTGTGTTTTATTAAGTATCCGGTTCTAGTTGTCATAAGGTCAAGGTACAACTCCAAGTCGTCCTGTTACCGAAGATCACGACTATTCGAATAGATTAACTTCCCTGCAGGGGTGCACCACATAACCCAACACGCTCGATCCCATTTGGCCGGACACACTTTTCTGGGTCATGCCCGGCCTCGGAAGATCAACATGTCGCAGCCCCACCTAGACCAACAGAGAGGTCAGCACGCCGGTCTAAACCTAAGCGCCCAGGGTTCTGGGCCCATCGCCCTTAGCACACCTTCATGTTGCGTGGGCGGCTGGAAGCAGACCTAGCCTAGTAGGCGTTCCAGTCCAATCCAGCGCGTGCCGCTCCGTTGCTGACGTCACGAAGGCTTCGGCTGATACCACGACGTCGAGTGCCCATAACTGTCCCCGCGTAGATGGTTAGTGCGTATAGGCCAGTAGCCAGACTCAGATCAAATACCAAGATCTCGTTAAACGTGTTAAGTATCTACGAACGCCGACCAGGGCCAGGCCCACCTCTCTCCTAGGTGGTCTCAACCTGCCCTGTCGCTCCGCCTCAAAGTAATAGTCGGGGGCCGTCAGGAACCCAGGCCCACCTCTACCGGGATGGAGCCACCTGCCCCTTCAGCCCCCAACTCCGAACAGTACCACAGGTAATGTAACTGTGTAAAGTATATAGTATATGCCCGTGATCACCTCCCAAAGTGATCACGGCCCAATAGTATAGCATGGCAGACGGACAAGAGTGTAGGGCCACTGATGGAACACTAGCATTCTATACTAAGCAGTAGGATAGCAGGTAATGGTAACAACAGTAGTAGCAAGGACAGGCTATGCATCAGGATAGGAATAACGGAAAGCAGTAACATGCTACACTACTCTAATGCAAGAAGTATAGAGAAGAGTAGGCGACGTCTGGTGATCAAAGGGGGGGCTTGCCTGGTTGCTCTGGCAAGAGAGAGTGGTCGTCAACACCGTAGTAGTACTGGGTAGCAGAGGCGTCGGTCTCGGTGTCTAGCGAGAGAAGAGGGGGAAGAAACAATAAATATAATGCAAACAAATGCATGACGATGCATGACATGACAAAGCGTGATGCTAGGTGTGCCCTAACGCGGTACGAGGTGGTATCGGTGAAGGGGGGAAACATCCGGGAAATTATCCCCGGTGTTTCGCGTTTTCGGACAAACGAACCGGAGGGGGAAAGTTGCGTGTTCGCTATGCTAGCGATGCGTGGCGTACGAACGGGCTGCGTATCCGGATTCGTCTCGTCGTTCTGAGAACCTTTCATGTAGAAAGTATTTTCATCTGAGCTACGGTTTATTTTATATTAATTTTAAAAGATTTAAATCATTTTTAGGATTAATTTAAATATTTTAATTCAACATTATCCAGAGCAGTGTTTGCTGACGTCATCATGACGTCAGCATGACATCAGCAGTTAATAGAGGTGTTGACTGGGTCGCTGACGTGTGGGTCCCACTCACCATTGACTGTTTAGCCTAATTAATGTTTAACTAATCTAATTACTGTTTAATTTAACTAATTAGTTAATTAGGTTAATCTAATTATGATTAATTAACTTAATTAATTCCTTAATTAATTAATTAATTTAATTATTATTATTTATTTAATTATTTTTATTATTATATTTTTAATTCCCTTTTTTTATTAAAACATTCTGGGCGGGGTGGGGCCCCACATGTCATAGGCCCGTGGGGCCTTAGCGGGTCGGGCGCAGTTTTCGGGCAGCGGCGATGCGAGCGTCGGGCACCAGCCCGCCCGGCAGGCCACAGCAGGGCTTGTGCGCGCGGCCGCCCACGCAGGGGCGCCGGTGGCTAGCTCGCAGCGCGTCGGGGGGGGGGGACAGGGCGCGGCCCCGGTAGTGGCCGCCCTGGTGAGTGCGGTGGCCGCGGGCGAACAAGGCGAGGCCGGGGCGCAGGCAAGACGGCGTGGTTGCAGGGGAGCAGGGGCGAACGGGGCGCGGGCAGCGCGCATGCGGAGGCATGCCGGCCAAGGCGAGGCCACGGTGAGTAGGGGCGTGAGTGCGTCGCGCACACGGGACGGCGCGGGCGCGCGTGCCGGCATGGAGCTGCGGGACGAGGGAGCAGCGGGGAAGAGGGAGGGAGCGAGAAGACGAGCGTGGCGGCGGGGCTCAAGTTGCCGGTAGGGGAGTGGCAGCGGGGGTTGAGGAGGAAGACGACGACGATGTCGTAGAGGAGGCAGGCCGGTGGGGTGGAGGAAGCACTCCGGCGGGGGGGGGGGGCTCCGGGCGCCGACGTCGACATGCAGGGGCGAGGGGATCGGGAGTCCTCCCGATCCAGATCCAGCGGGGGGTGGAGTGGTGCGAGTGGGGGGTGGTTAGGTTAGGGTTCGGGTGAGGGAGTGGATAAGGAGGGGGGTAGTGGGCCGGCCGGCTGGGCCTGGAGGGCGAATGGGCCGGCCCGCTGGGTCTGCTGGCCCGGGGGGTCTTCCTCCCTCCTTTCTTCCAAATTTTTAGTTTTAGTTTTTCTGTTTTATTTTTATCTATTTGCATCTCTGTTTTAAAACATTTTAAATTATTTAGACATTTTATAAAAATGTGTTTGCTGCACCATAGTTACCTTTGTAATATTTGGCAACCACCGAACATTTTTGCTTCAATTTTTGAAAACTTTTATTGCTGACATTAATTTTAAATTTGAATTTGACGCGATTTGAACTAACGGACGTTTAGCAACAGTAGTCGGGATGATGTGGCATGATTAGCGTGGGATTACTGTAGCAAGATTATCCGGGCGTTACATCCGTGGGCACGGGGTCTAAACCCCCGTGGGCACGGGGTGTCCAGGTACTACCCGTTGAGCCCCAACGGCTAGTTTTGGGTTTTGGCTATTTAATGGCTCTTTCCTCCCACCGGTTGGGGGGCTGTTGATTGACATTCTAAACATCATTTTGAGCCTCTTACCACCTCTCCCAAACCCCTATCTCCCTTCTAAGTGAAGGGGTATTTGTGGATGGATCTTGGAGTCATTTGTTGATTTCCTCCATTGCATCCCTTCTCTTCAATCTCCTACTTTCTTAAGTTGCATCTTGTGAGATTGAGAGAGTGAGTTGAGCATTTGTTGCTTGACCTTGAATTGCATTTGTTGCATTGGTTGAGCTCCCCGCATCGATTTGTTCGAGTGAGAGCCCGTGAGTTTATTACTCTTGGAGGCTTCGCCTCCTAGACGGTTTGGTGATACATTGAGAGGATTGTGAAGAGGCCTATGTGGCCAAGGTTCCCCTGGAAGCTTCCTTTTGTGGTGTGCTCCGAGGAAGGGTGTTCAAGTGGCCTAGGTGGTCAAGTTCCCCCGGAAGCTTCCGTGGTTGTGGTGTGCTCCGGAGAGGTTTGTAAAGGTGTGGTGGTCGCCTTCAAGACCAACCCCGAGTGAACCGAGGCTCATCCGTTGGGGGTGACTCGAAAGGGAGAATACGGTGAGTCACTTGGTGACGCCCCAAAGCTTTGGCTTCGGCATCGCTCTAACGGAGATTAGCACTCTCACGAGTGTGAACTTCGGGATAAATCCGCGTCCCCGACTCACTTGTGGTTATCTCATACCCACACCCTTTACTTTCCGCAATTCATACTTGCCCATATTGATATATCTTGTGATAGTTGAATTGCTTAGTTGTTCCTTCATTTCCATATCTTATGATATAGTTTGTGCTTGCTAGTTTGCTTAAGTGCCTATCTTGTTTAGCATAGGTTGTTGGTGCACTTAGTTGAGCCTAGCATATTTAGGATTTGTGCTTGAAAAGTATCCGTTAGTTTAATTCCGCATTAGGATAAAGCCAAATCCGTAAAAGTTTTAAAACTCCTATTCACCCACCCTCTAGTCGTCTTCTAGATCATTTCAACCTCCCTTACAGCCTTTCGCAGTTCCTACCGTGAAATGGCAAGGTGAGTATCTGCGACGAAGAATGCGGGAAGGATGGGAGTAAAGAGGTACAACTCACCCAGCTTGGAGGGTTGTACATGGAGAATCCATCCCGTGGCTTGATACATATGAACTCCTCTTCCTCTCCCTTGAACAACTCGGACAGAATTTTTGCTAAAGCAGCAGCGGAGTTTGGTCCCTTACGCCCGCAACGGGTGGCATCATCTTCCCCGTTAAAACACCACAGGGGGTGCCCTCGATATTGAAGTGGCTGCACTCTCCGCATTATGCATATTGACATAACCTCGATTATTGTCAATCTTGATTGAGCCAGCGCTTTAATCCGGTTCATCAGGTAAAGGACTTCTCCATTGTCTTCCTCCTGGGGGCTCCGTGGATGCCAGCTTCGGAGTTTCTTCAAAGGAGCATTGTTGAGCTCAGGAAGACCCTGCCGAACAGGGTCTGGAAGGGGGACGTCCCCCATATAAAACGTCTTCGAACGTCTTCTTCGGAGTACCGGATAGGTATCGGGTCTCAGCGATGCACCATATTTCAGCTCCGCCCACCTAATGAAGTGACCCCTTCTGTGTGCGGGGAACAAGGCAAAATAACCTTTTCCACAGTTTGAAATGAGCCTCGCAGCCCAGAAACAACTCACAAAGGGTAACGTAACCGGCGATGTGTAATATGGAAGCCGGGGTGAAATTATGCAGTTGGAGGCCGTAAAACTCCAGGAGCCCGCGGAGGAACGGATGAATTGGAAATTCGAGTCCCCTTAGTAAGTAAGGGACAAGGCATACCCGCTCCCCCTTAGAGGGATTGGGGAAGCTCTCCGCTTGCTCCCCGCCATTATAGGTGGCGAGCCCGGCTCAGACGGGGACCATATACGCTGGAGGGAGAAATCCCTGGGTCTGCAACTCTACTAATCGGCTGTGCGGGATAGAACACCTCTCCCAATCATCGGGCTTAGGGCTATGGGGGAGGGAGGAGGAGCTGCGGTGGCCGGTCATGTTGGAATGGATTTTCCCGAGCGCGCTCCGATGAATTCTCGCCGTGGGAGGATGGTGTGGATTGGATCTGAGAATCCCCATCCCTTTAATAGACGATTTATTTACTTGGCTAGGGGGCGAATGTAAAAATGCCCTGGCTCCTCGCATTTGCTCGACGCGTGGAAGATGGCCCTTATTGGGCGCCGAAGCCAAGAAGTCCAACATTTATGGGAGCCGGACACTACTTAGCAGATATTCAGGATTTGGAGAAGAACCCGCCTTGCAATGCCGAAGACAATATTGTGCGCCGGACTCATCGTCATTGAAGCCTGGTTCAGGGGCTACTGAGGGAGTCCTAGATTAGGGGGTCTCTGGACAGCCGGACTATATCCTTTGGCCGGACTGTTGGACTATGAAGATACAAGATTTAAGACTTCGTCCCATGTCCGGATAGGACTCTACTTGGCGTGGAAGGCGAGCTAGGAAATATGGATATGTATATCTCCTCCCTTGTAACCGACCTTGTGTAACCCTAGCCCCCTCTGGTGTCTATATAAACCGGAGGGTTTAGTCCCTAGGACAACATACAATCATACCATAGGCTAGCTTCTAGGGTTTAGCCTCTCTGATCTCGTGGTAGATCAACTCTTGTAATAGGCTATCATCAAGAACAATCAAGCAGGACGTAGGGTATTACCTCCATCAAGAGGGCCCGAACTTGGGTAAACATCGTGTCCCCTGCCTCCTATTACCATCCGCCTTAGACGCACAGTTCGGGACCCCCTACCCGAGATCCTCCGGTTTTGACACTGACAGTGGAGATGAACGTTATCCCGTGGAGTCTCGTTTTGCAGTACGCCACACCCCTCCCGATGAACAGGACCCCCGTTTCGACCATAGCGCTCCAACACAAGTCTGTTTCCTTTGTTTTGCGGTATGCCACACCCCTCCTGATCAACATGACCCCCGTTTCGACCGTAGGAGGTCCGTTTCCTCTGTTTTGCGGTACGCCAAACCCCTTCCGATGAACAGGATCCCGTTTCGACCGTGGCCGATCGAACACAAGGTTGTTTCCTCCGTTCTGCGGTCCGCCAGGCCTCGTTTCCATCGGCTGTTCCGTCCAAGCCCTCCCGATGAACACGACGACGCATTCCGTTCTGACCCAGCCGGTTGGCTCCCCATGAACACGACGACGACGTTGTTTCTCCGTTCTGACCCAGCTATGTATACAAGCCCTGGACATACGTATGCATGAGTAGGCGTTCGAGATCCCGCCCGTATGTACGTACATGGCCGTATTTACTTTCTTGCACCCTGGCCGTTGTACGTACGTGTACATGCTACGTGCGCGCCTCTACTACGACATGTGCGCGCCTCTATATCGACCAGTATGTACGTACACGTTCGCGACTAGAATGACAACGCTACGTACGCTTCGACCAGGTGGGTCCCGACTGCACGTACTTCCTTGCATGCGAAGATGTAGCTGGTGGGTCCCAGCAGTCAGGGCGAATCATTTTTTTGCCCGGACGCACTTCCTTGCGTGTGAAGATGTAGCTGGTGGGTCCCAGCAGTCAGGGGGAAATGTTTTTTCACGAAATACGGTGGCCCGTCCAATGGGTCCCCGCTATTAGGTGGAGGAATGATTATTTTGCGCGTAATAAGGAGGCACTTCCTTGCTGCGGCCGTGGACCCAGCTGTCAGCCTCTCCACGTACAGTCCAGGTCCGGTGGAAGCCGTTCCTTGACCACATTGGCCATGCCGTGCTGAGAGCACCAGGGCGATGGATGACGGCGAGGCCTAGGAAGGGGACGACGCGGAGCTCGGAAGACGCAGCAGTGGATGCCCACGTGTAGAGGAGTACAAGGGTTCACTGGTTCGCTGTGGTGTGAGGTTGCCGTCGCCACAGAATAAGAGGGGTGTGGGTGAGTAGAGGGATGGCCTAGCCAGCAGTGGTTATAGTAGGGGGCGGTGAGGCCTCCGCGGCAGCATAGCCGGCCACGGGAGGCAGGAGCATGCGGCACGACCGGCACTGCTTTGGGCGGCTGGAGCAGGAAGACCAGAGGTTGAAGAAGCACTACGGCCGTTGGATTGACATCTTACGGTCACTGGAGCTAGAATCGTTCATATTGGCTAAGTTAACACAGCACTCCGTCCCCGTCAACTTAGTAGGCCCACAAGTCAGCCTCCCACCAAGGTGGGTCCCAACCAGCAGGGGGAGTATTTATTTTTTTTGTGTGTAATATGGAGGCACTTCCGGTGGGTCCGAGCTGACAGCGGGGGAACTTTTTTTCATGAAATACGGTGGCCCGTCCGGTGGGTCCCAGTAGTTAGTGGGGAAATGATTTTTTGCCAAATATAGTGGCACGTCCGGTGGGTCCCTGCTGTCAGGTGGAGGAATAATTATTTTCCGCGTAATAAGGAGGCACTTCCTTGCGGCTGTCGTGGACCCAGCCGTCAGCCTCTCCACGATAGTACTCTTTCGATGGAAGTCGTTCCTTGACCACGCTGACCACACCGCACCGAGAGCACCAGGGCGGTGTACGACGGTGAGGCCTAGGAAGGGGACGACGCGGAGCCGAGGAAGACGCGGCAGTGGATGCCCAGGCAGAGAGGAGTACAAGGGTTCACTGCGGTGTGAGGCTGCCGTCGCCGCAGAATAATAGGGGGTGTGGGTGAGTAGAGGGATGCCCTGGCCAACGGTGGGAGTAGTAGGGGAGGTGAGGCCTGCACGGGAGGCGAGAGCAGGCGGTCCCGCCAGCGCTGGATTTGGCGGCTGGAGCAAGAAGATCAGAGATTGAAGAAACACGACGGCCGTTGGACTGACATCCAATGGATACGTCTGCTAGAATCATTTGTTGACGTATATAATAACTAAAAAAATCTTGCATATGCATCAACTTAATAGGCCCATAAGTCTGACCATTTCCTTTTTTTTAATAATTTATATATAGCTCATTGTGACTTCTTATGCAATTTATTGCAGTCCGTTTTTTGGCTGGCCAGGGCCAATTTCGGATATTTCTGTGGGTTCCAAACTATTTTTAATACCGAAATGTCGAGCCAGATTTAAAGTACTTTGAAGATATATTTAAATTAGGTTAATGCCCAGTGAAATAGGAATTTGAAAATGTGAAAAAATTCAGAAATTATAAAGTAATTGCCAATTTGTCATCTGTTTTTATATTTACAACCAATTTCATATTACTTTCAAGATTTGCACGCATCTTGAAAGAGTTGCAACCCATCAGGGCGTAGAAAAATAAATAGGCCTGGATTGGGTATTCTTCAGAAAAATAAATTGGGCTCATTTTCACAAAGAAAAAATAGCTGGGCTGGTCACATGGTGAACATAAAATATAAGCCTGGGCTAGACGGGCCACATCCTAGTTCAAACCCTGCTCCGTCTCAACAATAACAAAAAAAATACTGCTCGAGCAGCTATGTCCCAGGTGTCAGCCGATCTTGTGTTGTTCTCTTGTCTATTGACTATATATGCTCACAATGTCGTGGGTCTCAGATGTCAGGAAAACACTAGGAGGAAGCATTTTATTTTTCCTTACACTGACATGGTGGGCCCGTACTATCATCCTCTCTACGTACTTCTGCCGATTCCTGTTGTTTGTTGACCATGTTGACAACGCGAGAGGGCGGCGCCGCGGCGAGTGCACCAAAGTGCATGGAGGACGACGGCAAGGCCTCGGATGTCGGCGTTAACGATTTAGGAGACGGTGGGCGGCGATGCGTGCGCTGAGGCGCAGCCAGCCATGGGAGGTGGAAGCAGGCAGCCCCGTCGATGCTGGTTTGGTTTTGGCGGCTAGAGGAAGACAAGATTGAAGAAACACGACAGATTCTAAAAGAAGCAGAAGTACTTAACAACCTTAACTGAAACCAACAGGGGCACTTAACAACCATAGCTGAAAGCAGTATGAGTACTTATACAGGTTCAACCATACAAAGCACGCCTCGAACAGTGCTACTTAGCCTATAGTTAACCAAGGGTGAGGTTGCCAAGCCCCAGGACAAGGCCCAGGCGCCATCCCATGCATCCACAACCTTCTGAAAGCGGCTTCATCTCACAATGTGGTCAATAAACAGGATATTCTCTTTAGAGCCATGGAAAAGCAGGAACATAATCTTCTGTCCTATTCTCCAAGATGGACGGGCCTTCATTATTTGAGACCACCCATGAATAAGTATCTTTTCACCTCCAAGGGGAATGGAGTAGGTCGATATAAACATCATGTTGTGACCAAGCGCAAGTCTGACCCGACCATGGTCAGGCATCTGTATAGGAACAATAGAACTAGGCAGTTTCTGTTTCAAGAAGATCACAGCTGTAAAACTGTGTATAGCAATAGTTTATGAACAACATATATAATAGAAAACAGCTCGTACCATAAGTTTCTCGACACAGTTGGACCTGTTCAACGAGTGCAGCAGTGGCACACATATCCCACGTGGCCTTCCACCATTGAAACGCCCCACAAGGACCTCAAGACGATCAATAAAGTGTAGGAACTTGTGGATGTCGTGCCAGTCAACTTTAGTGCCATCAGTAACAGCCGAGTTGTTACAGAATAACAAACGAGCAGCCTGCTTAACTCTGAAAAAACCTACACGTGCCACCAATTATAAGAAAACATTAGTTAGAAGTAGCATCTTCGTGAGAGATTCGTTGCTACTTCTAAAGTTAAATTGTGATTAGTTAGACATAATAGGTGGATTAAGAAGTAATTGAGGCAACAAGCAAAAACCAGATACAAAACTAACATGGATGAACAATTGGAATGATGTCGAGGTGGAAGATCGCAATGAAGATGAGACCAGGTTCTGCTATTTCCATCAACATTCGTGCGCCAACTTTCAGTCTGTAACACATGAGAAAGTTTATCCAAGTTCGGCCATAAAAAAAGCAGCGATCTTCTTGGTTCATGAACCCAACTCAGAACTTATATCCATGGCTTGTCTTCAATGTGACCATTAAACTAGTGTATTCAGTTATGCCAAGGCCGAGCATCTTGAGTACATGTGTTCTGGCAGAACAAATAATGCACTGCAGGAAAAATAATATGAGAACACAATGTATTCCCTATCCAAATCTAGAAATAACTTCCTCCTTCACGTCAGTGTTGACCATCGTACTGGTAGTACCTTTTATCCAAATATAGCAATCCAAATTTCCAAATTAGTCGACAACATGTTCAAAAAAACCCACCCTCCCAAATAGAAAAGAGGATTCTAGGAACATACTATGTGCGTTTTAAAATCCCGTGTTAGGATGAGAAGGAACAAGTGTGGCGTCTCGCCGAGGGCGCAGAAACCTGTAGGGTCCTCGCACTTTGGGCACTGCAAATGAAACACACTAGATTCAGTAGGAATAAAAATGCATCAACGACGGCGGCTGCCATCCTAGGATTACCCGCGACCAAGGGACTTGGATTTATCGGGGATGGATGAAGAATTCGTACTTGATTCTCCATGAGAAAACCCTATGCAATCACCGAGAGGGGGTTTTCTCTGAACAAGCAGACGAGGGAGAAGGGGATTCAGGCCCAGTGAAATATTGCTGCTTTGTCCGTCCAGCTTACTGCTAAAGCTGGAAGGGGGGGGGGTTGTGATTTGACGGCTCTTGGGCATTACTGTGGCGCTACGACCGGGGTGTGTCTACCGTGCAGTTGTGCACTCCAATTTGTGCATATGGCACATGGACCCCGTTGTCGGATGCCCGACATATCAGCGAAAGGAAGTAGAAAGACAGGAGTAACTAGTTACACAAAAATATATTTTTGACAGAGAGATACGCCCTCTGTAAAGAAATATACAAATCTTTTATATCACAACTTTATACATAAGAAAAATCAAGGGGAATATATATAACATATAATTATAAAAAACAGAGTTGTTTTTAACACAGTATAGACGAGTTGGTGATGATGGTGTGCCTACCATCCTGCAATATAGGCCATCCGATTTATATCTGACGGATAGGAAGGAAACTATGGAAATTTTGCAAAAAGGTACCCACACACCTCTCCACATTTGCAAATAAGGCCTTCCCTCATTCATCCTTTTCTCTCACAAGATAAAATACTCATACAAATGCATCTTGATGTTACGTGCAAGGCACGGGCATTATGGGGGTTCAGCTGAGAATATAATACTCAGACAGGCTCACGGTTCTGGACTTTGGGCTGCAGGCCCACCCTGCATGTTTGGGGGGCTATGTGTTCTACCTCAACACTTTTCATATTGCAAGTGATCAGTACGGTGCTGGTTTTAGATGTTGTCGCAAGGCGAATACACAAAATTGAATAAAGCACGATAGCTATTGGAATGAAATCGAACGACAGTTCCTAACCAGCAATGAGAGTTGCAATTCTATCAACGATATACCATGTGATAAATAATACTGTCATATTACTTATACACACAGGACACTTGTTTCACCATGCCAGATTATTACATCAAAATCTCTCGTAGGATAGATTAGTTCGGCAGTTGCGTGCTGCTACTGAAGAATTTCAAAGTTGATTTGGACCAGCTCTCCTTGCCGAGAAAGTTCGATTTTGAGATCGTCCCCTACCACAAGATATGATTTAGATTTGAACCTTGACCATCCTTTAGCATCAATCAGCATGCGACCATCCTTTGTACTTACGGGATATTGAGCAGGTTCATTCACACCAAGGCTGCGCATGGTAAGAGAAACTTGGCCGCTGTCGCCCGGATTGTTGAACGACTCCCTCGTTGCTCTAGGAATTCTCTGATTGCAAACAAGAAGACATACCCAAACAGTTAGATCAACACAGTGAATCATGCGAAACAACATGGAAAGAAAAAAGAACGAAACACTTGGGCGGCCAATGCTTACCAAGAAGGAGGACATGTCGGTTTTTGTAAGGACTTTGGTACATGAAGTGCGAACTACAGCCCAATCTGTTGCCGATGCAACTGCTCGTTCGGTTGCCGCTGCACGGGCCGGAGCAGATGCAAGTGCAAGTGTTGGTGCAAGTGCCGAAGCCACTGCTGCTGCCGGAGATGGTGCTCCTTGTAGAGCTGGTGCTGGTGTTGGAGCAGGTGCCGGTGTCGATGCCCGATCCTCCGATAGACCAGCCTGATCCGCTGACGCGGTCGGTGCCCGATCCTCAGCTGGATCAGACTGAGCTGCTACCGCTGTCAGTGCTAGAGCAACTGCCGGTGCTCGATCCATTGCTGAAGGTAGTACCGATGTGCGAGACAGCGGCGATTGTGTCTGGTCTGCTATGATCAACTTTCTAACTTGACTAGGCTTCGTGACCATGATCCAGTTTTTTTCTTCATTTCTTTTAAACACGAGAAGGACTAATTGTGGCGTTTTTGTTAAACCAAACTGCAGTTCATCATAGGGATTCAGCTTGTACTCAGACAACCGACTGATCCAATTTTTCCAGTAATATAAGTGATGGACAGTGCATTCGTCACTGACACGGCATAAGAAGTGAAACCTGCAAAAATAGCCCCATAGAGCAAACCAAACGGTTTATTCTGTGATGAATGTCATAAAATTGCAAGAAAAGAAAGAAAACATGACATTAAATCAATAAGATTTAGATAGTAAATCAATAAGATTTACTTGATGTGACACGAGTGAATCCTTACCAGGAAATTACTATGTTGAAGTACTAAACAGAAGCTTGATCGTCCAACTACGGGTGGCATGCAGGGGCCCCGCCTACCCCCACAAGCAGGACAGTCCAAAGGTCGTGACAAATCGTATGGACCGAACATCCATGGGACTGGAAATCCTGGTGGGTGCGATAAACCCTGCAATGCATACATATATTGGAGTGTAACCATAATTGATAAACTGTCCTCACAAAAAAGATGATCTGGATACTTCAAAATATACGGACTGAATTGAGTGGACCGACATTAACATAGACCGTTCTTAGGATTGACCACACAACAAAAGCGGCAGTACTAATAAACAATACATGGTTCACAAACACAAATCAAGTACTGAACAATAGTACTTACTACAGACAAGCAAAGTTGCACTAATTAAACTCTGTAGACTATTTCTTGCCACGACCTACGGGATGAACCCCGCATAACTGACTAGGCCATGGACTTTGTGAGAGATGTCTACATGCACCATCACCATCTCGTCAACCTTGGAGAACCTAACAGAGTGGTCTTTGCACTCATAAACATGATCATGAAGACATGCCGCATCAGATTTGTTGGCAAGCTTTACAAGAACCACACCCTTCATAATCGAAGGCACAACCAGGAAATTGTTGTGGTCAAGTACAGCCTCAAGAACACGCTTGACAACAATGCTACATGAAAACACTAGTTCAGGACACGTGGCGACAAGGACACATCAACTGGATAGTTTAGTAGTAGAACTCATCCTCAAGTCTTCCAGTTCACACGGCGTGACTTTGAGAACTTCATCTCCACTACGGACCTGGTTCTAATTCAAACAGAAACCATATTTTATCAGTACCTCCGTTCAGAAATATAAGATGATTTTTGATATTATACTCCATACATGACTACATATACGCACACAAATGAGTGAACAAAGACACTAGAACATGTCTTCAAAGGCATGAGAGCAGATGGATTACTTGCAATATCCATAAGACAAGTTACTGAGGAAAATATACCCTCTTCAAAGGTAGCATTGATGTTCATAAAGTACTCCCTTCATCCCAAAATTCTTGTCTTAGATTTATCTAGATATAGATGTATCAAGTCACATTTTAGTATTAGATACATCCATATCTAGACAAATCTAAGACAAGAAATTTGGGATAGAGGGAGTAGTTGAAAGTAATCTATAAGAAATCAGTGTCAACCTCTCGCATGTTTTGGTCAAAAGAGGAATTTAGAACCGTCATTTGGCACACAAAAATCACATGCAAGATCACCCAGAAAGTTGTACTACCAGTACTGCGTGTTAGATGAAAAAACACGACCAAGATCGAGAAAAAGATCGTCAAGAAGAGATATTACCTGTACTTGCTTAATGAGGGATCCCAGAGAGGGGGGGCTTGGACAGGGCGATGGCTTTGAGCTTGTCTGCGGTAGTCTCGGCGGGGTGCTTGCGCTTCTTCGTACCATGAGCCTCGACGGTTTTGGCCAGAGCCATAGACATCACCTCGGTCGGTGCTCCAGCGTCCATTGTTGGAGTCCTAGATTAGGGGGTCTCCGGACAGCCAGACTATCTCCATTGGCCGGATTGTTAGACTATGAAGATACAAGATTCAAGACTTCATCTCGTGTCCGGATGGGACTCTACTTGGCGTAGAAGGCAAGCTAGGCAATACGTATATGGATATCTCCTCCTTTGTAACCGACCTTGTGTAACCCTAACCCTCTCCGGTGTCTATATAAACCGAAGGGTTTTAGTCCGTAGGACAACAATCACAACATACAATCATACCATAGGCTAGCTTCTAGGGTTTAGCCTCTCTGATCTCGTGGTAGATCTACTCTTGTAACACCCATATCATCAATATCAATCAAGCAGGACGTAGGGTTTTACCTCCATCAAGAGGGCCCGAACCTGGGTAAAACTTCGTGTCCCTTGTCTCCTGTTACCATCCGGCCTAGACGCACAGTTCGGGACCCCCTACCCGAGATCCGCCGGTTTTGACACCGACATTGGTGCTTTCATTGAGAGTTCCGCTGTGCCGTCACCACCAGGAAGGATGGCTCGTCCCGTTTTTAAAGACGACACTATCGCTGAGGGAGCCCTGGCTATCGGCCAAACTCTCCGGCTAGGTGGTTTTCTTATGACCGCCTGTTCGGCCGCCGCGCCGATGATGACTTCTCGAGTCATCGAAAGCAATCTTCACGTCAACTCGGAACTCGCCAAGCAGTTAGATCCAATGGAGCTCTCTTCCCTGAACGAGCTCTTGGATCGCATTGCCGCCCTGGGAGTCGCTACAGACTACGATCAGATTGGGCCTCAACCCGATCTGAGAGAAATTAACTCTCCCCAGGTCACCCATCACGTTGAAGTGGTGGAAGAACAATGCGGCAACCCTTCATCCATCTTAAGGACTAGCTACGTCCGGATTCCCGATCCCTCCAAGCCGGATACCCTCGGAGGGAAGGATGTCACTCAAAGCCTGAACCCAGAATCAGGCAGCGGGCTAGATTTACCGGAAAACATCCAAGAATCCGAACTTTCAAGTTCGGAAACTCCTTTGCCATTGAGCCTCAGATTGGGTGAGGATTCGGATTCAATTCCACCCACCCACCCAAACATACGCGATCTATCCCAAATTAGGCAAGAGCCCGAAGAAACAGTACACCATTACTGGGCCAGATTCCTCCTGGTCAAGAACAGGATAAAGGACTGCCGCGAGGAAGACGCAATCTCATTCTTCTGCAATAATTGCACGGACAAGGGAATCCTCAACGCCATAAGTCGTCGCGAAATTACACGCTTTGCCGACTTGGTGTCCATAGTACGAAAGTACTGTGCGATGGAAAGCGCCTGGAAAACCGAAATAAAATTTTGGGATAATCTGGCCCTAAATACAAACCTAGTCCGAAATAAAAGGGTGCACTATCACAATACACCTGGGTTAACTACCAAAAAGCAAAAGCCCTCTACGGGGCAAGGAACCGTACTGGAGGGATGGCTCAATGGACCCTGCAAAATTCATAATACATCGGATGCGACACCAACGCACAGCCTTAGAGCATGCTGGATACTCCAGCAGGTGGCCAAAAGTGGTGAGGATCTACTCCTCCCAAAAACCACAGAGCACCACCCCGAGGACAACAATACGGTCTTAACGGTCTTTGAGACCTTCACGTCAAATAATAGACGGAAGCGAACACTCCGCAGCATGTCCGAAATCTGCCACATAGCAGAAACAAATCCTTGGAGCGACATGGCTATTACCTTCAATGCCAGTGACGAACCTAAAATCTCAACAGCCTGAGCACCAGCCGCACTGGTCCTCAGTCCAATCGTGGACGGCTTTTGACTCACCAAGGTACTCATGGATGGCGGCAGCGGATTAAACTTCATTTATGAGGAAACTCTTGAAAAGATGGAAATAGACTGGAGCCGCATTAAGCAAAGCAGCACAACCTTTACAGGAATCATCCCCAGTCAGGAAGCGTGCTGCGTTGGAAAAATCACACTAGACGTGGTGTTCGGCACGCCGGATAATTACAGGTCTGAAGAAATTACATTCCAAGTGGCCCCGTTCAGCAGCGGATACCACGCTATATTAGGGCGGGAGGCGTTTACAATCTTCCAAGCCATACCCCATTACGGGTACATGAAGCTCAAAATGCCCGGACCCAACGGAATCATCACGCTTGTTAGTGATCCAGACATAGCACTCCGCGCCGAAAATAAGACAGCTGCACTGGCCCTTGAGGCACTATCCGAAGCCCTAGCGGCCAAAGAACTAACTGCGCTGCGATCCACGGTGAACAAGGACGACGTGATACTCGATAAAAGATCCAAGTCCACCTCCTTTAAACCGGCGGACGAAATAGTCAAATTCCAAGTCCATCCAACGGACCCTACAAAAACAGCTTCCATCGGGACACAATTAAACCCTGATGTCGACACCGCACTGCGAGAATTCCTACGCGAGAACTGAGAATTTTTTGCCTGGCACCCTTCAGACATGCCAGGAATCCCACGCAGGCTGGCCGAACACAGCCTGAATATCCTAAAAGGATTCAAGCGAGTCAAACAGTCTCTTCGACGTTTCTCCGAGCCTAAAAGACAAGCCATGGGAGAGGAACTAGCCAAGCTATTGGAGGCCAGATTCATCAAAGATATAAAACATCCGGACTGGCTAGCAAACCTGGTGATGGTACCAAAGAAGGACAAATCCTGGCGCTTGTGCGTCGATTTTAAGGACCTCAATAAGGCATGCCCAAAGGATCCCTTCACCCTCCCCCGCATCGATCAAATCATCGATGCTACCGCAGGACACGATTCGTTGTGTTTCCTCGACGCATACTCCGACTACCATCAAATCAAAATGGCAGAGCCAGACCAAGCCGCAACGGTATTCATCACACCATACGACCCATTCTGCTTCAACACAATGCCCTTCGGGCTAAAAAACGCCGGTGCAACATATCAGCGCATGATTCAGACATGCCTGGCAAACCAGATCGGCAAAACAGTGGAGGCATACGTGGATGACGTGGTCATTAAAACCAAGCATGTCGAAACTCTAGTAGATGACTTGAGGCTCACATTCGACAACCTCCGAACATATGACATCAAGCTCAATCCGGAAAAATGCATTTTCGGCGTACCAGCAGGAAAGCTCCTAGGATTCATTATCTCCAGTAGAGGTATTGAAGCCAATCCGGCCAAAATTCGAGCGTTGTCACAGTTGGCTACCCCAACAGACCTCAAACAAACACAAAAATTAACTGGATGCGTGGCGGCTCTAAGCCGCTTTATCTCCCGCCTGGGAGAAAAGGCATTACCCCTTTATCGCCTCCTCCGGCGCACCGAACACTTCGAGTGGACGGACGCCACCACGGCCGGACTCAACGAAATAAAGGCCATATTGGCAACAAACCCAGTCCTGGCCGTGCCAAACATTGGCGAACCAATGCTATTATACATTGCGGCAACTCATCAAGTAGTAAGCGCAGTGCTTGTCGTTGAGTGAGAAGTGGACGGACACAAATTTCCCCTTCAAAAGCCGGTTTACTACGTGTCCACTGTCCTTACTCCATGCAAATCATGGTACCCGCATTATCAAAAGATAGAGTACGCGGTATTCATGGCATCCCAGAAGCTGCGACAATACTTTCAAGAGTGTTTGATAACGGTGGCCTCGGAAGTACCACTTAACGATATTATAAACAACTGCGACGCGACGGGCCGGATTGCCAAATGGGCCATTGAGCTCCTCCCATTTGACATAACTTACAAGCCACGGCGAGCTATTAAATCGCAAGTTTTGGCTGACTTCGTCGCTGAATGGACGGAAGCCGAACTCCCCAAAGAGTACAGCACATATTCAAACTAGATCATGCACTTCGACGGCTCCAAAATGTTGGCTGGTCTGGGGGCTGGCGTCATTTTGACATCTCCAATAGGAGACACCATTCAATACATATTACAGATAATGTATACGGACTCCAACAACGCAGCCGAATATGAGGCCCTTCTACATGGTCTCCGGATGGCAGTATCCATGGGCATTCAACGCCTAGAGGTGCGCGGGGATTCAAACCTCACAATATCCCAAATAAATGGAGACTTTGATGCCAAGGATCCAAAAATGGCCGCTTATCACAATGCCGTCCTAAAAATGTCATCTCGGTTCGAAGGGCTCGAATTTCACCATGTGGCCCCGGAAAACAATCAGGCGGCGGTTATCCTCGCCCGCCTTGGCGCCAAACGCGATGCGGTCCCTCCCAACATTTTTTTGGAAAGGCTTTTCACTCCACCTGTATCATGGGAAGGGGACACCAGTAACAGCAGTCCGGACCTGGCCAAAATACCCGATACTGAACTCTCTGACACAATCGGCGGCTCCGCCACCGACATAACACAATCAACCCACGAAATAATGGCCATTATTGCCCCGTGGACAGAACCATTCCTGGCCTACTTAACTAGACAAGAACTCCCGGAGGACCAAAATGAGGCACGCTGCATAGTGCGGCGATCAAAGGCCTACAGGGTCCACGAGGGAGAATTGTACAAAAAAGCGCTACCGGAGTCCTTCAACGGTGCATCTCCGAAGAGGAAGGACGGAACCTTTTGGCAGAAATTCATGCCGGACTCGGCGGTTATCACGCTGCAGCCCGGGCTCTTGTGAGAAAGGCCTTCCGTACATGATTCTATTGGCCAACGGCCCGGGCAGACGCACAGGACTTAGTCCAGCGTTGCGCCGGTTGCGAGCTCTTTGCAAATCAAAGCCATATGCCACCCACCGCCCTTTGAACAATCCCCATTACATGGCCCTTTGCGGTCTGGGGGCTTGACATGGTTGGACCCCTTAAAGGTGGAACCCACAAGAAAAAAATACTTATTGGTCATGGTGGATAAATTCACCAAATGGATAGAGGCCAAACCGGTTAAAACAGCCGAATCCGGACCGGTGATAGATTTCATATCCGGGGTTGTACATCGCTACGGCGTCCCCCACAGCATCATCACTGATAACAGCACGAACTTCATGGCCAACGAGGTAAAACTCTGGTGCAGCAAAATGGGCATCAAGCTCGATTATGCTTCAGTCTACCACCCATAAACGAACGGTCAAGTAGAACAAGCAAATGGTCTTATAATGAGCGGCATTAAACCCAGACTAGTGCGCTCCTTAACAGAGTCTGACACGCACTGGGTAGAGGAGCTCGACTCCGTACTCTGGGGGCTGCGGACCATGCCGAATCGTAGTACCAGATACACACCATTTTTCATGGTGTACGGTGCAGAGGCAGTCTTGCCCTGCGACATAATTCATGACTCGCCTCGAGTGCGCATGTATGAAGAAAGAGAAGCCGAGCTCGATCGGCAGGACAGTCTGGACACCTTGGAGGAAGAGCGCGACGTAGCCAAAGCCCGTTCCGCATTTTACCAGCAACAGGCTCATAGATACCAAAGCAGAGAAGTACGAGCCAAAACTTATAACATTGGCGAACTAGTTTTCCGGCTGCCGGATAAGAAAAAGAACAAGCTAGAGCCCAAATGGGAAGGTCCCTTCATCATTGACCAAGTTCTGACCGGCGGAGCGTACCGACTGCGGGATGCATCGACTAGTCGACTTGAGCCGAACCCATGGAACGTAGCCAGGCTCCGAAGATTCTACGCCTAGCACCAGACTTTATGTTAGTCCCCTTCCTTTGTCCATTTTCTGCATATGCGTCATCTGTCTTGTTTCCCTTTCTTTCTTGTATTCCTCTAGGCCTTAAAGGGTCACCTTGTGCCTCACTTGTACATAGCAGATGTGCTAGCCGCACTCTCTACACCTGGGGGCTTCTTTCATAGAAGCTTAAATTATTTACCTAGGCATCACGCCCAACACATGTGTTATACTTCCGCATGTACCTTTTTTCACCATCATATGCATCGATATGATTTAAGTTTTGGCCAAGCTGGGTTGCCTGGCTCTTGTATTTATGCCCTACGTTCCCGTTAATTCGGCTAGGGCATAAGGGGAGCACCTCATCAATTGTTATCGCCGGGTCAGCCGGACGTGTACCTCAGACTGGGTCAAGCCGAAAGCTAGCGTTCTTAAGAGAATATTCGGTCGGTGAACAAAAGATGACTTTTATTTATTATCCATATCTGCCCCCAGATGTTTTTTCTGCGCCTCTCGTCGCAGGCTGGACATGCACTTTAGGGCATGCCTACCCGGGGAAAGGAACCCTTAACGGAACTATTCTCTCTGGAAGATGTTTCTTACTACCCATGTAATATAACATAACTAGTTGGGCACTTGTCTAATAAAGCACTAATGACTCCTACACCTGGTCTCCACGCATGCCCCGGTTCTTACATAACCGCAAGGGTATTCGGATACACTCCGGACTATCGGGTCCCGAGGTTGAAGCGAAAAGGTCCGCCACGACAAACAATCTACAATCCAGCTAGAAGGCATCATACATGTGACTTTAAAATTACATAGTCAATTTTACTGGTTGAATTCCTCCTCAGTGCCATCTAATAGGCTGTCTAGTCTACAGTCCTGTTGGGAATACTTTGCGGCCAATTCTACTTGGTCGTACACTAAATTCACAGGGATCTCCTTGCCGTCAGGCCCCACAGGTCCGACTTCGGCCATGTGGTTCGGGTTAGCCTTTGTGTACCATGTCTTCACCATTTCCCAAGCCTCCCTAGCACCCTGACGGCAGACCGATATCTTCCATAATTGGAAACGCCACCGTGCTCCCTTAAGCTTTTCTGCAAGCTCTCCAAGGCCTTCGGGCATGGAGACGGACGGCCACAAGGCCTGGGCAATGCCTTGCATCACCTGCCGAACTCGTTCGTGCAACTGTGCAAGCTCAGGAAGAAGATCACCCGTCGAACTAGGCATCTCCTCGGCAGGACGTCCTGTTAGCATACCTACAGACATAACTCTGTCAGCCAGCTTCCTCGCTGAACTCTTTTTCAAAGTTCGTTCAAGCACTTACTAAATATGCCGCATCGAAGCCGCCGATTGTCCTTAACAGAGTCCGACAGTTGGGCACGAACATCTTTTAGTTCCATGCCCAGCTTGGTGTTGGCATCTTGAAGATCATTCTTCTCCTGCCTCACCCTCGTTAGCACGCTCTCACCAGCCTTTGGCTGGCGTTTGAGCTACTGCTTATCCGGATTCACTCCAGCGTCATCTGCAATTTTATCGTCAGATTTGAATATAAAGTCGCACTCTAATATGATACTTATCATTTGACGGATATGTTACTAGCGGGGGTCTCTTTGGGCTCCCCTGCGGCGGACAGTGCGGCCTAAAGTTGGGCTTTGCACTCTTCCACCTCCTGGGACAGTTGAGTATTCTTTTCTATAAGAACATACATAACAAATGATCCTTAAATCAGTTATGCTAACTGTTTCAAGTGTCAGGGGCTACTGATATATATAATCATCAAATTTTCTCACCCGTATGTCTTTTACATACTGCTCCGTGGCTCTGGCTAGACCATTTTGAGCGGCACGGAGGTACGCATCTCCCGAATTGAAGGCATCCGAAGCCTCTTGGGAGAAGCAAGCGTCACGAAGAACAGTCCGGCGACGCCTATGGTTCATAGCACTTTCCACCTCGGAATGGGTGGCGGACAGTCTATCCGTATCCTCTGTCGGAGGAGCACCCGGTGCACGCCTTGTACTTGTTCCCACCCCCGAGTCCGGCCTTGGAGCCTGGCTTGTGGAGGCGCGGTTGGTAGCCTCTCCGGGTATAGTCCAGCGAGTGCTCTTTCTCCTAAAAAGAAGGCCTGGGCATTAATATGCCTCTTTAAATAATGTCTTGCAATAAAGATGGCGCGCTATACCGCTGCGCCGGTGCCTCAATCCGGACTGCGGATCTTTTTCAGCTTGCTTGGCCCAACGGCCCCTTGTTGGCTAGTTGCCACAGGCTCGGCCTTCTGCCCCGAGGGCCTCCCCTGCAAAACACGGCTGTTATACATCAATTAAAAAGAGCACAAGGACGGATCCCTTGTTATATGCTGGGACTTTGGTCTCAGTCACCTGTGAGGCTGGAACTAGCCCAGGGTAATCGGCTGTATTGGCCACCAAGGTATTGTCATTACTCCCTTGGTAAAATACCCCGTCGATCAGTTCCACGGATATGTCCAGATCCTCCTAGGAGGCCAGATCAAGGGATCGTCCTGGGTCCTCGGGCTGTGGAGGAGGACTGGTTATCTCCTTTACTTCCTGGCGCAGCTCCTGCGATGAAATCGCTAGAATGAATACTTAAACTATGGGAATATGAAATGGATGGGCGAGAAAAAAATCTCCGCTTACCCAGCTCGGAGGATTTTACATGGAGAATCCGCCCTGCGGGTTGACACGGAGGAACTCCTCCTCTTCTCCCTTGTACAAAGTGGACACGATCTTTGTCAAGTCCGCAGTCGATCCCGGCCCTTTGCGGCCGTGGCGGGTGGCGTCATCCTCCCCGTTGAAGTCCCACATGGGGTGGCCTCTATACTGGAGTGGCTGCACCCCCCGCATAAGGCATATAGCCATGACCTCGATCATGGTCAATCCGGATCGAGCTAAAGAGCTTATCCGGCTCATCAGATAAAGAATGTCCCGGTCGTCTTCCTCCAGGGGCTCCGTGGACGCCAGCTCTGGCGCTTCTTCAAAGGGGCGTTGTCAAACTCAGGAAGGCCGATCCGAATAGGGTACGGAAGGGGGACATCTTCTATATAAAACCATTCTGAAGGCCAGTCTTCGGACGTCTTCTTCTGGGTCCCAGATAGGTATCCGGTCCAAGCAATACGCCACACTTCGGCTCCGCCCACTTGATACATTGATCCCTTCTTAGAACGGGGCACAAGGCAGAACAACTTCTTCCATAAAGCGAAATGAGCCTCACAGCCCAAAAATAACTCGCAAAGGGCTACGAATCCCGCGATATGCAGCAGGGAGGCAAGCGTAAGGTTGTGCAGCTAGAGGCCATAGCACTCCAGAAGCCCCCGGAGAAATAGATGGATTGGGAATCCGAGCCCTCTTACCAGATAAGGGACAAGGCATACCCGCTCTCCCTTGGAGGGATTGGGACGGCTCTCCACTTGCTCTCCGCCATTATAGGTGGCAATCCCGGCTCGAACCGGGAGCAGGTACGCTGGGGGAAGGAATCCCTTGGACTGAAGCATCACCAATTTGCTGTGCAGGATGGAACATCTCTCCCAATCTCCAGGCTTGGAACTAGGGGTGCGAGAGGAGGAGCTGCGTCGACCGGCCATGGTGGAATGGATCTCTGTCGGGCACGCTCCGATGAAGACTCTGCAGGGGAGGATGATGTGATTTGGATCTGAATCCTCGTCTTTTTAAATAGGCAACCCATTTACATAGCTAGGGGGTAAATGTGAAAACACCCTGGCTCTTCACATTCGCTCGACACGTGGAAGGTGGCCATTATTGGGCCTAGAAGCCAAGAAGTACGAACCATCACAAGGAACCAGACATTATTTCGACAGGTACATAGAATTTGAAGAGGAACCCGCCTTGCAATGCTGAAGACAACTGCGCGCCGGACTCATCATCATTGAAGCCTGGTTCAGGGGCTACTGTGGGAGTCCTGGATTAGGGGGTCTTCGGATAGCCGGACTATCTCCATTGGCCGGACTGTTAGACTATGAAGATACAAGATTGAAGACTTTTTCTTGTGTCCGGATGGGACTTTACTTGGCGTAGAAGGCAAGCTAGGCAATACGTATATGGATATCTCCTCCTTTGTAACCGACCTTGTGTAACCCTAACCCTCTCCAGTGTCTATATAAACCGAAGGGTTTTAGTCCGTAGGTCAACAATCACAACATACAATCATACCATAGGCTAGCTTCTAGGGTTTAGCCTCTCTGATCTCGTGGTAGATCTACTCTTGTAACACCCATATCATCAATATCAATCAAGCAGGACGTAGGGTTTTACCTCCATCAAGAGGGCTCGAACCTGGGTAAAACTTCGTGTCCCTTGTCTCCTGTTACCATCCGGCCTAGACGCACAGTTCGGGACCCCCTACCCAAGATCCGCCGGTTTTGACACCGACATCCATCAAGAAACTGTCAAATAGAAATAAAAGAAAAGAAACCATAATCACAAACCCAAAAGAAGAAAAGAGAGGGAGTTATAGGATCAGTCTCGGGGTTGCAAGACCGGGCCTTGGCCAGAATCAACACCATTGATGCAATCACCTTTCCTTCTTTGGGAGAGAAGAACAATGGCAGAAGAAGGTCGGGATTTTCTTGAAGAAATGAGAAACAAGATGAGGGAGAAGCGAGTTGCGTGGAGAGGAAGCTGAGAGAGAAGAGTGAAATGATGGTTGCTTCGTCCGTCCAACTTACTGCTGGAAAGGAGGGGGTTTTGTGATTTGATGTCTCATTGGGCATTACTGCGGTGCTTCGATCGGGGTAGTCTACCATCACTCTACTACAGAGTAATTTAGTGCATGGCTAGTGGACCCCGATGCTGGCAGTCCCACACGTCGGCGAAAGTGAGTAATTTAGTGCATGGCTGGAGGAGGATCTGCATGGTAGAGCGTGTCCACTATTTTTCTGAAGAAAAAAATGATTACAACAAGTGTTTCCACTCTTACGACGGAGGAGTGCAAAACACGGCAGCCACTTGAACATACACAATGCTCCTACTACTAGGCATGTGCAGTGGTTCATACGTCAGTACTACATAATCTTGTTGCTAGTGTAGTAAGATATGACGACAACAAATGATGTTGTGCGCATGTCAACTATATGAACTGTAATGTAATAACATAGTACCGCTTTTTCGATTGTCCGGTCGAGAATGAACGGTGAGATCAATGTTAACACAACTAGGTCTACAGCGCACAGAGAGTACGGTGCTACAGTACTCCACGAAACATGAACCATACTCCCTCCGTTTCTTTTTAGTCCGCATATAAGGTTTGGTCAAAGTCAAGCTTTCTAGAGTTTGACTAACTTTTTATTAAAAATATAAACATTCACAATATAAAATCAATATTATCAGATGCATCATGAAATGTATTTTCATACTATATAGTTTTAGTATTGTAGATGTTCATACTTTTTTATATAAATTTGGTCAAACTTTGTGTAATTTGACTTTGATCAAATCTTATATGTGGAGTAAAAAGAAACAGAGGGAGTATGAAGCATGAATAGTGCTAGGCAGGGTGTATGAAGGGTGCATGGGATGGGAGCAAAAGTTCCCTTCTCGACCAACTTTTGGGTGTTTGGCAGAGTGCATGAAGGGTGCATGAGTCACACTAGTAGGTTAACACAAATACACAAAGAGGAAACAACTATATTGAGATGAGAATGCAACCAAACACACCCACACGCTTTGTGCTACAGTGACTGATCTGCACCGTCTGAGTTTGATCCAACGGTCATGTTGCGTCGAGACATGGACATGCCCATGCAGAGGGCGCCTAAACACCACAGAAGTCCCTCTGCTTCTCGAGGCGCACGATGTTGGTGATGCAGGGGGCGAAATGGCTGAAAGGCAATGCAATCTACGGGAAGGCGGAGGGAGCCAGCCGAGGAGCGGGGAATATTTTGGTTTTCACCATGGTAAAACACCAGTCGACGAATTCTCACATCAAGGAGCAGTGGGTTTTACAGGCGGAGTCATCGTGACTAATTGCTACCGCGCCTGCTCCCGTCAATCAAAAAAATTAAAAATCCTGCCGCGCCTGCTCCCGTCAATCGAAAATTAAAAATCCTGCCACACTCAAACACCAGAGCAACGCCGCGGTGGATATTTAAATTTACCTGGCGGCAAGTAGATAAAAAAGGGGTGAAAAAATAAATGTGGCGGCGGCCTAGCTAATTGGTCGAACTAGCCCAACTAGCTAGCCACCATGCTTCACTGATGTACTCGGCGGGAAAAGTGGTCTTTCATGATTTGACAACTCATTTACTTGCTTAGTCGAAAACGTGCGGTAGGGCGTCCCACGTCAGGAAGAATATATGCGTGCACCACCTGGGAGGACCCCAAAACTGTGTGGTAGGGTGCGCCATGTCTCGGCACGGAGGAAAAATGTGCGTGTAAAAATGTACTGTATCAGACGTAGTACCTATGGTTCGACCTCGGGACCCAAATAGTCGGTCGAAAACACCCCACTAGCCACACAACTTCATCATGCTAACATGGCACGGAGGATAGGTGTGGTTGGCTCCGTCTCGACCAGCCACAACGTCTCTTGTTCTAGGCGATTCTTCTATTTTCCAAGTTTTTTTTAGTTGTAATAACACCACGGCAATCTAGCGTCGCTCTTCGTACGTGCCCGTGCAAAGGTTAGACGATGGAGAGAAGAGAGAGATCGCAGACCTGGGGCCCACCAGTAAGTGAGTCAATGGTCATGCACGTGTCGACGAGGCACTCCCTCTACTCTACTCAACGTAATACTGCATAAAATCAAGTTATGGGATAAAGCCAACAACCGTTGTTGTTTCAGGCTATCGACTTACGCTTTGTAGTCCAGGTTGCCAGTTCGAATCTCGTCTTTCAGATTTGTTAGTTTTAGGTCTAAATTTGATTAATGACTAGTGGGACCCCCGTGTGTTGTTCCGATATTTCAGTGTAGGATGGATTTTTTGAACAAACACTTTGCGCGGTTAGACAAGTAATGGCACAATTTACACGTATTTTGCAAGTTTATGAACAAAAATGACAGCGGCATAGAATATCACATCCACCCCGCAGCTTAGATGCTATGGTGATACGAGTTTTTACACCGTTGGAAGTGAGATCCAATGGCTTAGGAGTAGTCTTTGTAATTATGGGCAATTTCCAAACTCTCCAAAGTTTTTTTTGCAAATAAAACATTCAGGCCTCATGTGTGCCGCTGCATCTTGGATCCAACGGCTCCCCGTTGCTCATATTAGGTGCTCCCCGTAGCTTAATTACCCGCTACGGTGATATGAGCATCTAGGTCGTATGATCAGTGATCATATGGCACATGCGTAGTACTTGTACTTTCTGCGCAATTCCCAAACTCTCTCAGCCGTATATTGAAAAAACATTCAAACCTCCTACTATGGGCCTTTAGATCTCCGTGAACTTGTATCACCATAGAATCTATGGTGCGGGAGCACCTCATATTCTCCCAAGCGAGAAAACATAAGGTGCTATCGCAGCTTGGATGCTATGGTGATACGAGCTTCGAGGTCGTTTGATCTGAGATCCAATGGCATCTGAGCAGTCTTTGTGCTTGTAAGCAGTGGCCAAACTCTTTGGGGGCTTTCCTGCAAAAAACCATTCGAACCACCGAGGAGGTGTTGGGTCACAAATCCAACAGCTCCGAAGAGCTTGTATCACCAAAGAATCTAAGGTGTGGTAGCACATGATATTCTTACATACAGGAGAATATGATGTCCTCCTTCATCTTAGATGCTACGGTGATACGGGATTCGAGGTCGTTGGATATGGGATCCAAGGGCATCTGAGTAGTTTTTGTACAAATTGTGTGCTATTCTCAAACTCATCAAGGTTTCCTGTTAAAATATTAAGACATCATGTGAGCTGCTATATCTCAGATCTACAAGCTCCAAGCAACTCGTATCGGCATATAGCATCTAAGGTATGGGGCACATGATATTCTCCCAGGGAGGAGGGGTGGGGGTGCACAACCAATCGGTGGTTGGGAGGTGGGGACAAATATTATCTAAACAACCATAAATAGAGCTTCAGAATTTTATCTAAGGTCGAGGGGGTGACCCCTGACAATCATAGCTCCGCCTAATTGAACACAACATTTGCATGTACTGTAGTACTAGACTTAATATTCATGTTTCAGTTTCATATTCGTTTTAAATATTAAATTGAGGATCATGCATGTCTTATATTTTACTCCCTTCGTTTCTAAATATTAATCTTTTTAGAGATTTCAAGTGGACTGGCACATACGGATGTATATAGACATATTTTAGAGTGTAGATTCGCTCATTTTGCTCCATATGTAGTCGCTTGTTGAAATCTCTAAAAGACTAATATTTAGGAATAGAAGGAGTATTTTTGAATCCGTGTCATACATGCATGGTTTGGAAAAATAGATGCAGTATACTTATTGGATTGTTGTTGTGTTCGTGTGTGGGTGTCTCTGTGTGTGTTTGTATCTCTCTCTCTGTGTGTGTGGTCATATGCTTGATACATACAAAGTTTTATAACCTCCATATTGTTCATCTTTTAAATTTGAATTTGCATTGAAAAACTTACCAGGGATACCATGAAATGTGAAATCCACGTTGAGATCACTATATCACAAACTCACTCTAATTCAACAACTCGTCATAAATCAATTACCATGCTGAGATTAGTATTTGCAAGGAAAATACGGACATTGTAATACACATAGATTCGTTCAGCAATTTAAAAGGTTCCTTTCATATTCTCGAATGGTAGGACCCAACGGCGTACCAGCCAGACCTTGGCTCGTGTTGATCCTAAAAAATAAAATAAAAAAATAGGCTCGTGTCCTTCTGGTGGCGTGCGTGGTACGCACATTAGGAAACCCCAACTAGTCGAGCCTCCGCGTTTCGAGTCGAAATATCTGGCAGCTAGAATTCCAGCCCTAGGAAAGTCCCCTCATGTCCCCGGTCCATAATAACTACCATGAACAATGGAGGGATGCTTTAGTAACTAGACAATATTACCTACCATGCCGAGCACGATTCAATTCCCTCGGTCGCCGCTCGCCAAGGTCACCCGTCAACTGCATTGCCTAGTACTACTACTACTACTACTACTACACCAGGATGAGCACATAATTGACCCCGTTTGTTCGTGCCTAGTACTTGAGTTAATATACCAGGCATGCACTGGTATGGAGGGATTATCCTTTTGCTCCGCATATATAACTTATCTGAAGTCTAACTAAGCAAAATGTTTGACCAAATCCTTTCTTAAGAAATACAACAGGACATATGTATGGCTTATTGCATGATGCAGGTTATGATATTGTTTCGAAGCCTGGATCTTAAATTTCAGAAAATCCAAAAGCGACCATAAATTCTTGAAACTGAGCATGGTTGATAACCCACAAGTATAGGGGATCACAATAGTTTTCGAGGGTACAGTATTCAACCCAAATTTATTGATTCGACACAAGGGGAGCTAAAGAATATTCTCAAGTATTAGCAGCTAAGTTGTCAATTCAACCGCACCTAGAAACTCAATATCTGCAGCAAAATATTGAGTAGCAAAGTAATATGATAGTAGTGATAACGGTAGAAAAAGGTAACAGTAGTAAAAGTAATGTTTTTGGTATTTTGTAGTGATGATAGCAATAGCAACGAGAAAGTAAATAAGCGAAGAACAATGTATGGAAAGCTCGTAGGCAATGGATCAGTGATGGAGAATTATGCCGGATGCGGTTCATCATGTAACAGTCATAACCTAGGGCGACACAGAACTAGCTCCAGTTCATTGATATAATGTAGGCATGTATTCCGAACATAGTCATACGTGCTTATGGAAAAGAACTTGCATGACATCTGTTGTCCTACCCTCCTGTGGCAGTGGGGTCCTTACGAAAACTAAGGGATATTAAGGCCTCCTTTTAATAGAGAACCGGAACAAAGCATTAACACATAGTGAATACATGAACTCATCAAACTACGGTCATCACCGGTAAGTATCCCGATTATTGTCACTTCGGGGTTAACGGATCATAACACATAATAGGTGACTATAGACTTGCAAGATAGGATCAAGAACACTCATATATTGATGAGAACATAATAGGTCCAGATCTAAAATCCTGGCACTCAGGCCCTAGTGACAAGCATTAAGCATAGCAAAGTCATAGCAACATCAATCTCAGAACATAGTGGACACTAGGGATCAAACCCTAACAAAACTAACTCGGTTACATGATAGATCCCATCCAACCCATCACCTTCCAGCAAGCCTACGATGGAATTACTCACGCATGGTGGTGAGCATCATGAAATTGGTGATGGAGGATGGTTGATGATGACGATGGCGACGGATTCCCCTCTCCCAAGCCCCGAACGGTCTCCAGATCAGCCCTCCCGAGAGGTTGTAGGGCTTGGCGGCGGCTCCATATCGTAAAACGCAATGGTTTCTTCTCTCTGATTTTTTTCTCCCCGATACTCAATATATGGAGTTGGAGTCAGAGACGCAACAGGGGGCCCACGAGGTAGGGGCGCGCCCTAGGGGGGCAGGTGCGCCCCCACCCTCGTGGCAAGGTGGTGGGCCCCCTGGCCTTCATCTTTTGCAGGTATTTTTCTTATTTTCTGAAAAGTGGCTCCGTGAAGTTTCAGGTCATTCCGAGATCGTTTGCTCCTGCACATAAATAACACCATGGTAATTCTGCTGAAAACAGCGTCAGTCCGGGTTAGTTCCATTCAAATCATGCAAGTTAGAGTCCAAAACAAGGGCAAAAGTGTTTGGAAATGTAGATATGTTGGGGACGTATCAATAGTCACATGGTATGGCACAAATATTACTTCGTAGTTTTTTTCTTCAATTTGAGACAAGCTGCTTATGACAAGTTGCACAAATGAAGAGCCAAGGTATTTTGGAACAAAGACCTGTCACGTTAAGGCGAACGCTTTCACTATGGAAACCATGGGCGTTTATGTGCCGCCATGAGTCCCGCTTCTCATCGGCAGGTGCCGTCCGAGCAAGCGTGTGAGTCGACGGGAGGCGTGCAAGCAGACCGCTGCGCCGACTGACAGGGAGGCGTGCGAGCAGACCGCTATGCAGGCTCACCGGGAGGCGAGCCCTTTGACCAGGCTCCGCCGCCCACCTTCGTCCCAACTGCTCCTACTTTTAATGTCACCGGCGTCGCAGTTTAAAATCAACCCCGCACTACCCGGTATCGCTACAATCTTCTCTCTTCCTCTCCGATTCTCCTGTCGTCTACCTCCAACCAGCCTGACCTAAACATACGCCATGCCGCATCACGATGGTCTGCCCTTAGTCTTCTAGTTTCCGGAGGAAGACACTTAGCCGGAGTCTCAAGAACATAAGGCGCTTTGGGACAAGCTTGAACTAGCCTCGCGGGAAGATGCCGCGCCTGTCCCCGCTCCCGTTCTGGCTCCCGTCGCCCCGACTGCGCCAACGCCCATCCCCATGGCATTGATGGGCTGGGAGCCGCACATTGTCGTGGAGCTTGATGCCACGGGGTTCAACGAGGTCCCCACCGAATTTCACGCGCCCGTGCACCTGCCAGCGCATGCGCCTGCGCGTGCACTGATGCACACGCCCTGCCGGTGCCCGTGCACCTGCCAGCGCATGCGCCTGCGCGTGCACTAACGTGCGCGCCCGTGCCGGTGCCCGTGCACACGAATGTCTCCGCTGCGCCATTGACAGCGCCTGTCCCCGCGCGGGTGCCAGTACCCCCCTTAGCGGCATGGATGGCCGCCGTCGACCGCTTTCTTGCACCAACACCAGTCGCCTCCTCCCGCCAGTTGACTCGTTTCGAAGTCCATAACATTTTAGCCTTCCTTGAAGCTAGGCCAACATCCAGGAGTACGCCAAGAACAGCGCAAGACGCCGCCGTCGCCGTCAGTCAGTGGCCCGACGACACACAAAGCACGACAGAGGAGCCGCTTCCCACCACAAGACGCCGCCGTCGCCGCCGCGTAATCTAAATTTGCCATGAAAAACGTTCGGATTGCCATGCTTAAAATCCGAACGTTTATCATTTCCATTTATTTTAGGTCGATCGTCGTATAATTTAAAGTCGAGTCAGACTGAACGAAATCTATGGTTTAATCGATTGAACGTTAAGCTACAGCCGTATCAAATTAAATATAAAACTTCATCAAGCCACATGTATTCCTTGTCATCCAACGACCTAGACTGCTTCAATGTCGAGCGCTCAACACGTTTAGTGTGTAGTTAATTTCATGCCAAAAATAGTGCTAATCACATAATAACACGCAAATAATATCCTACTTAATATCCGCATACACTTAATATACTTCCAAATTAACGTGCATTGCACGTACACACTGACTAGTGCTGCTAGCACGTGAAACTGGTGCCGTAACTTGTGAACGCGTCCAGATATGGTCAACGGCAACATCGCCCGCAAGTTCTTTGTGTTTGCCCGTGCGTCTAAATGCCGAAGGGGAGGAGAGAGAGAGCACACATGGAACCCACCAGTAAGTGAAGGCGAATAGTACTAAAAATAATATTACATGTTATCAATTAAATAGGATGTGGTAATATAAAAACATTATGTGAACAAAGGGAGGTACCACAAACTTTGCTGTTCTACGTATGTTGCCTATTGACGTGCAGCTTGAAGGCCCTAGTCGCATGTTTGATCCTCGTCCTTTATTTTTTAATTTGTATATGGGTCCAAATTTGTTTCATGACATGTGGGCCCCTCGGTGTGTAGTTTGTAGCACTTTAATTTGTGGGTCGAAATTTGTTCCATTCTAAGTGGACTATCGGTGTGTAGTTTGGTAGCTTATTTATAATAATTAAAGAGAACAACAGAGTTTTTTGCAATAATACCATGGTGCGGCGTTGAAGGCGAGAAAGGACGTGCGAGAGAGCGATGACCGAGCTAGAGGGAAATCAACTAGGGGAGTTGCGGGGGTTGCAACGGTGTTTCGAGTAGTTGTTGGCCGAATGCTACGAAAATATAATCTAAACCAACCGGAATAAATGCCTACACAAATTAATCCAAGGTTGGAGTGCCCCTCGCAACGTAATTAGCTCTGGCTTTGCGAGGGGTGGAGAGGTAGCTTCAATGTGTGGAAGATACGGCGTGAGAAAGCGAGGTCAATCGAGAGACATATAGATAGAAGAGACAAAGTGAGTGTGGTCCGACATTCATTGAACAAATATATATGCTTTGGAGAGATATTGTCCGATTGAGCTTTTGGCAAGGGTGAGGGCTGTAAGATGGAGCTTGAGAGATGATCCAGTCATAAACGTGTAGATATATTTTGTGTGTGGGAGGAAGCAAGGTCAATCGATCACATAGGGTCGTCGTGCGATCGAAAGAGTGAGACGGGTTGGAGAGAGTGACCTAGATAGACAATGTGCGTGAGAGAGTATACAATGTGAATAAGTCGAATTGGGCTCAAACATGGTGATATATCGTTTTTGTCCGAGAAAGAGTGAGGTCAATCGAGACATACAAAGAGAGAGAGGGAGAGAGAGAGAGAACGAGCATGGCCCGCCATGAGGTGAAAGAGTGGGGGCGGCTTCGATGGACTGACCTAGATAGAAAATCTGCGTGAGAGAGTATAGAGTGTGTCGATCGAGGCCCGAATAGGGAGATATATCATTTGTGTGTGAAAGAAAACGAGGTTAAACGAGACTCAGATAAAGAGACCGAGATTGAGCGAGTGTGGCCCGCCGTGCGGAAGAAAGAGTGAGACAGTCTCGAGGGAGTGACCTAGATAGACAATGTGCGTGCGTGCGCACGAGAGGTTGAGGGGCTAGATAAGCAATGCATGTATTTAGCATGAGAGGGTGAGAGGGAGAGGGGAGAAAGAGAGAGCTTGGCATGGGGTGCAATGGCGGGTGTGTGAGGAAATACATTTCGTAACAGAGTAGAAAAGGGGGGTTGTGTAGTTGAGAGAGTTAGAGATCGAAACATGGAGAAAAAGAATGGATGTGTGTTGGAAACCGTTGACATTGACTCGATTTGTTGTGCTATTTTGTAGGTCATATGTTTGGATCCATCCAAAAGTTTTCTCACAACCATGGTGTTCATCATATACATATGAATTTGTATTAAAAAAGTAGCATGGAAATAGTGAAATGCGAAATCCACATTAGAATTGGAGATCGCTATGTGACACAGACTCTAATTCAAATAACTAATTATGTGAGACACACTCTAATCCACGTTAGCATGGATACCGTGGATACCGTTTCGATTTTTTTCTTCAAATAACTCCTCATTAATTAATTTATAGTGTCTTGTTTCAAATGACTAATTATTGCAAGGAAAACACGGGCATAGTAATACATACATATTCGTTTGCAAATGAAAGAAGATTCGTTTGCATTCTCAAATGTAGGCGCACCAGGAATACCAGGGTCGTGGTGGTCGCGTGTGTCAGACGGACGCTTAGCACCTAGACACCCACCCCCTCCCTCCCTCCCCCCTCCCCCCCAAAAAAGATGACGACAAAATAAGTTCACGTTTCCACGTTCCGGATTGAAATATCTGGTGGCCCCAATTCCAGCCCTGCAAAATCTCCCTTCTCCATCGTCCCCTTCCGCGCCCAGATTGCTCAAATCCCTAATTCTCCACCAACCCAAGGAAAGTTCGAATCGCTCCTCGTCTCGTCTCTTTCCCCACCTTTGTGCCGGATGACAACGACGAAGACGACGGTCGCGCTTCACCACCGCACCAGAGCTACCTCATCTACGCCGTTGTCCACCGCACCGGGTGGTCCACCAACAACGTCGGCCGCCGCAACCAACGTGCCTCACATACACTGACTTCCACTGTATCAGGTGCGCTTCACCGACGCCATCTCCCAGCTCACCGGGGCTACTTCACCGAGCACATCGTCACGCCTCCGCGCCCCGAGGCCGCTGGGGCTTCACCAACGGTGTCTTACACCGCATCATAGCGCTCCGCTGCCACTCAAGATCTGCATCCGTGCGCGGCCAGCCAACGCCAGCGCATCACCATCAATGCCTCTGAAGTGACCCGCACTCTATCTAGGCAAGCATGCCCAAACACCGGCCCGAACTAGGTATCCACACATCACTCCCTTGTGCACTGTTCCGACGATGTTTGGATATCCTTTCACTACTCTCTTAGCTTACATGCCTATCCAACTCTGACTTTAACTCTTATTTCTTCTTGAGATATCATCTGAAACAAGCAAATCCATTTTTAGCGAAGCATGACGGCGCTACGGGATCTGGTACATATCCTGCACACTCGTATAACCTTGTAAGTATCTGTCCTCTGGTACAACAACAAGGTCGATTCCTCTTATTTGATCAGCCATTCATCATGTCAAAAATGCAGAGGGGGGTGCAAGGAGCACAAGACCTGCACATCCAAGCAAGTGGTAACATGTACTTGTACATGGTACATCCCAAGCGCAAGCAGAGCTGCAGTGAGCCTCTATAATGAGCTAGCGTAAGTCCCTGCATTTCATTTAATTCGTACCGGCATTCGTGTATGATTTGTGTGCAGTGGCGGATCCACGAATTCAAGTTACCAGGGGTGAACATTTAACTTAAAAAATACGAAGGCACTTGCACTCCGGAAATCAACATAACTTGAGAAATGTGAAGCTACATGCACTTTGAAAACCAGCTAATGATCCAAAGTAGTTCAGATTATAAACACTAAATGATGCAAGAACCAAAAACACAAAATGCAACATGGTGTACAAAGACTACATACATGGTTTGTACCTGCTTGAATTATTCGTTCTCTGGCTGAAAATATCGAAGTGTAATTGCACCTATAACCAGTGCGCAAACTGCATATCAATATATCTATCCTGCGCAAGTATGTCAATAGTTTCAAACAAAAGTTTAGAAAAGTATTTATGCTACGTTGTCATGATACAGGGACTTTCTGGTAGATGGCCTCGACGTTTCCTCAAGCCATGAAAATGCACTATAATTTGCTTGTCATCAATGCCTACAAATCTCTATCTCTCTCTCAACATAGAAGATCATCATTATACACTAAATCCTTTAATGGGAGCTTGCAAAATGCTTGCATTAGATGCCTCATTGGACACTATATGTTCATCACCAGGAGCATGTAAAATGTTTGCATCAAATCCTTCATTAGCAGTCTGTTCATTAGACACTCCAGGCTCAAGAACAACATGAGATTGTATGTTTGCGCCAGAAACTTGATTAGATTCATTAGATTCAGTCAGTTCAGTATTGATTGGGGGAGTTATAAAATAAGTAGAAATTGGTTTCATTTTCTCATAGATTCCCTACATCCAAGCAGTTTTACAACACCGTCAGGTTTAACTATTGGCCAGAAATTGAAGAGTTTAATTATATATAATCAGGGATGTGATGTACCTGCTCGTTGCGCATTCTACTCTTGCAAGCTGCGACTGTCCATTTGCGCAAGCTCGATGCCATGCCCGTGCTACCGCCGCTACCTCCCACGCAGGCTACACCCAGGGTTGGATCTTCATCTTCTTGTCCTTCCATTCGCTTGAAGCCCAGCGACCGCCCTCCAATGAGGGTGCGAGGAAGTGCTGTGTCGGTTTGTCCAGCGGTGGCTAGGTTAGGAGCGAACTAGATTGGAGGATGGAGTGGATGAATTGGGATTTTTCCTGCTTTTGATCGATATGGGAGGCGCTCGTTTGGGCCACGAGCCTGCTATAGGGCCTGCCTTGCACTTATGTTATTGGCCTATCCAAATTGAAACATTTTTCTTCATTTTTTACATTGTCTGCTCATGCGTTGGGACGAACAAAACTAGCCTGGGCCAACCTGGACGACTCAAACTAGGTGCACACTTTCGAGCCACCCGAGGCGGCTGCCCATACCAGCCCCTATGGTGGTGTCGCCCCTTTTTGCGTTTATGATAGGGGTAGTGAAAAATATTCCAGTGGCGCTTTTGATTTACCCACAGAATGGTTGAATTGCTTGTTTCTATGAACTGAGTTCGCCAATAATGTGAAGGATGCCAGTCTTTTCATCCTATTGTAGATTGCTTAGATCTCGATATGCCAAAAGTACTTGCATGAAATATACAGTAAAAGTCAGTGTGATGTGTGTGGCTACAACTAGTCTGACTACACGTCCTCATATAACATATGAAGGACGCACCATCTTACCAGATTAACCATTCGACTTACCAATGCAGTGTGGGAAGAAAGAAGTATTGGGACTGCGTATCCAAGCAATTGATGCCATGGACTCCTTCGTACAACCTTGTAAGCAAAAAAGAAGTTGCAGTGTGCCTGTACAAAGAACTAGCGTAAGTTCAGTTACCCACTTCTTGGAATTTTAGTTAGCCACTTATTGCAAAATTGTTCAATTATGTTGCTTGGCTTAATTTAGTTTGATACTGATTACATAATGCCACAGCCTGTTAATCCTATTATAGACTACGCATATCTATGTGTTTGATACTTACTGTTAAGAATTACCTGTTTGCCTGAACTTAAATAGCTACTTGTTTGTTTAACTGCTTTGCTACTGCAACAACGGGTTACAATGATGTTAATAACTACTTTTCAGCATCGAATTGAAACTCTTTAATTCCTTGTTTGTTTAACTGGTTTGCTGTTATAACTCCCAGTTGAGATGTTTTGCTAACTTCAACTTTTCTGAATCCAATCGGAACTTTAATGGCAAAACCGGTTAGCCCAAGATCAAAGAGCGAGGTCCCCATGGACATTGTATCATCCCGCATCAGTGGCACCGGCCCAATCGTGCATTATAAATTGTCAACTTCTGATGCTCTAGAGGCTAAACTAGTGGTAGAAAGAGATTCTGCTTCTGCACTTAGATATGAAGTTGACATGTTGAGGAAGCAAATAGAACAATCAGTAGCGGTACTCAAGACAACCATTAAATATTTGGTGGATTTCAAAACGAAGCAAGCTGAGACTGACCACATTGTTAAGTTCTTGAAGGAAAAAAAGAAATTAAATTCTCACTTGGTAAATCATTGGTGAAATGTTCTTTCCATCGTTGAATAACCTTTGTGTTGTTTGTTCATGTAATCAATCAAACCATTTGTTTTAGAGATCATGTAATAATTGTTTTTTGGTTTTTGGTTTGTAATTTTATTTGAGCACAAGTCTTTATTAATTGATAAGACTCGGAGACTTTTCATTTTGATTGCTGTGCCAGACCTACAAATATGCCAATCGGGCTAAATGTGCATTTAGCAATATAGTAGTATAGATGGACCATAAGTGGCACGCATCGGAAAGGGCCAAGATGTTGTAGTAGCTTGGCTAAAAAAAGGATGCTATTGTAGCAAAGAAAAGTACAGCGGCCTGGCTTATGTATGTTAGTTGATATTATTGATCCATATACTCTATAAGTGTTTATATGTCTGTTAGTTCTGTACATTCTTGGTTGATTGACTCGGTATTTGAATCTTGATACATCGCTTGTGTACATATCTAAATGGGAGTACACATTATGTTGCGTGTGACATTTGAGTTGGACATGAAGTGTTCCAAATATTCGAATTCACCTTAAACTGGATTCTAGCTTCTGAATTTGAGTATCGGCATTTGTAAACCATATTCATATATGACAGTGGAATACATCTTTGTCGTCCTTTTGAAGATATATAAAAACACATAGAATGATTTATAAAGATTCGTATAGGAATAAAAAATGGACTCAAATTTAGTTGCCAGGGTAAACGTGGATGCTTATTGTCCGAAAATTCGAAAGAAGCGGCAAAATGTCCACTCCCACGTCGGCTGCCCGAAGCCAACTGTTTGGGAGATGGAAATTACTGTCTACCCATTACAAGGACAATCCATCAGCCCGATTTCCACTGCTCTAAATAGGGGTAGGATAGTAACTTCAATTAGACGTGACACGACCGCCTCTGAGCCCATTCCGACACGGTGGCCTCCAAACATGGGTGGTAAAACACATTTGATTCAAGCCCGTCTGAAAGACCTCTGTTTCTCCCTCCATTTCCCCATTCATACACGGTGGGCGGCAAAACAAACTCGACTCGGCCGAAATCGATGTAGGCAAATATTTTCAATAGGGGCAGGTTTGTAACTTCACTCAGACGTGACACAACTGCCCTACCTGTCAGCCCCGTTCATACACCGTGGGCGCCAACCATGGGCACCAACCACCCTCTCCTCACCCGAAATCACTCTGGGCAAATATTGGCGAGATGCGAGATTACCGTCGTATCCCCAACTGACGAGACGTCAAAATTTTAAACAGGGGCTAAGTTTGTAACTTTCCCATATTTCAGATAGGAGCGTCCCAAAAACATGGTTCCCCGTACCTCTCCCTCCATTTCCCATTAATACACTGTCCGCACTAGAACACCATCCCCACACCAGCCTCCGTCCACCACCCCATCCATCGCCACCGTCCTCCACCACATCCATCGCCACCGTCCTCCACCATGCCGGAGCGCCTACCAACACCGCGTCGTCCACTACTAGAGATGGACGTTTCTCATCCATGGTGATGGACCAATAGCCTTGCATCGCGTCCTCTCGTTTCATCGGCGTCGTCGTCCTCTTTGCCGGGGCCGCTCACACGACCTTCTCTTCCACCGCAACGGGACTTATCCCCCGATGCACCCGTCTACCGTCGCAGATCTGCTTCAACGCCACCGACAGCCATCGCACCCACGATGCCTACACGGCGCCGCAAGAGAGGTGGTACTTCATATCTCCTCAACTTTTTGATCTCAACCAGAAAATAGATCTTAACTTGGTTACTCTACTTTCTTTTCAGCTCTTAGAATTTAGTTCTTAGTTCGAAGCAAACAATGGCTGCTAAATATCATTTCTCCGGTTTCCCCCTTTTATGATCACTATACGATCAGAATACGTGCTTCGTGTCATAATAGCATTGCTCGACCCATCAAGTTAAACAAGCTCAGTTGTTCAAATACGAATCTGATATTATTAAAACAGTTTCATTTAATTGGTCAGCTAAATGTTCCTAAATTAGTTTCAAAAATGCATGTTCGCCGCTTGGGTGTGTATCTCTACAGGGTGCCCACGGTGGGCCGACCCACCCTGGGATTTTGGGTCATCCCAGGCCCCGATTCCCCTCTGTTCTGCTACACGCTTACGATCTCTACTCGCCCCCAGCCGTTTGCCTCGCCGGCGACTTGCCGTCCCAGGACGGCATGACTCTAGGAGGAGACGCCGTACTAACAGGAGATCAGGAGCCGCTCGCCCAACAGCGTCACCGCTGCCCGGGCGCGCCGCCGTGCCTACCTTCCCAGTCCATTCAGGGCTCAGGCGTGCAGCACCCACTAAGCCAACCCGATTTATCCTGAGATAAGTCCTCAACACTCATCAGCCACTCCTCGTCACCCATTTTCTAATTGATTCATTACTCATTAGGCAGGACTATCATTAGGGTTTGTTGTGTGCTCAATGCTACCTACACTTAATGGTTCAGATGTATTTCGATAATCTTTAGTACCTGTAAAGTTCACAGGGTTTTCAAAATTCCGGCCCTAGGAACAGACACTAGTCATTTTGGATTGTTGGTCGTAGTGACATTGACCCATATTACTACTGCAAGCCAAGTTTGTTGACAATTTTACTTTTCTTTCTTACTCATTCGATATAATATCCAATTATTCACGTCGATTAGTTGCAAACAATAATTGCTAGACAAACTTCTTGCTTCACATTTTGGATGGTCTCTTACTGCAGTTACAATTCTGCATACTTGTCCTAGTAAGCTCACAAGTAAATGATTGATTCACTACATTTATGCTTGCCTTGTCATATTTGTTGTCAATATTCTTTTAGGGTGGACCACCCTGTTTCTAAATACTGCAACCGTAGACATGAGTGAATAGTATTTCTCTATGTGATCTCTTCCATCATGTGTGGGCAATGAACACTACATTGTATAGAAAGAAAATGTCATTTCCAGCTTTTACATAGGCTTTGATCTTTTACATGGAATACAATCTGCCTACTTGCTTTGTGTCGCACTACCAACACTCCACCCTTGAAGCTAAACATTATGCCACTCATAATTCCTTAGTTTATTTGTTCAAATACGAATTTCATACGATTCTAATGTTCCTACTTAAGTTTTGAAATGTGTGTCTGCCTGTTATAGAGACATAAGGGGTTTGTATTTCTGTGTGTGGTCTGGTCAGCACGGTTGGGGGGTCAACTTTCCATATGCAGGGGTTTATAGGGAGACACTCTTCGAGTTGAATCCGCAATGCAGTCCATAGATAATCTGACTACTTTTTATGTTTTCATGAATCTCAGATTCTGAACAGCATCATAATGATTATGAGCTTGCGCGCATGAAAAGAATAAAGCAGAACAATACCATGGCTGTCAAACTTGGCATTAAGGGACTGAAATCAAGTCTGGATGCAATGCAATGCAAATGCTTTCCACCTACAGATTCATGCTCAGAATATGATCCTAACAGTGATTCTGAGCTAGAGGGAGACCTAAGTCAATGTAGCTCCCTAGTGGAGGAGTCAGAGGAAGATGCCCTATCTTATTCACCCATCAAGGTGCTTGCTCTAACTTTCCAAGGTTATATTTGTCGCACATATCTTGCAACTGATGCTTTGCATTGCTTCTACTTTATTGAACTACCATTAGCTTAGTTTACACATCGTGTATGTGAATACGCCCTGCCTATCCATTTTCAGTACATATTCCATCTGTCATCATACCATATTTATCCATTCAAATGTTGTTCTTGTGTATTAGACGTTCAAAAGGAAGAGGGCGATTGCTGGTCGTGGAGGAGCACAAGCAAAGTATTTGGAAAAGGTAATGGCACCTGATAAATCAAATAGCCCATTAGGTGTAGTTGCAAATCACCTGACACACAAAACACCCCAACTCTAGCAGACTCTAGCCCTACTACACTAGTCATTTCTGATGCCCCAACTCAGCAGACCCCAACTGCAGCAAACATTATGATTATGCCAGTTGACATAGCACCAGCTCTACGATGCAAAACCCCCCATTCCAGCAAAGAGTACACCAAATCCAGTTGCCAAATCCCTTTTTGAACCAGAGAGAGCCCCAATTGCAGCAAATAGGACCCCTGTTCCATTTCTTCCCAGTTGAGAAGACAAAGCTTATATTGTTGTCAGGAACTTTGTGTGCATCTTTCCTTCATGGAAATATTATACGCAGACACAGAACAATTTCCAGTCTTCCTCCGCAACTTACGCGTAAGTAATGTACTAATGTTATTCATGGTCATTGCTGCATATGTTTCTGCTGACAGAAGACACAATATTTCATTCTTTTAAATAGGCGAGGACCAAACTGGATTGTGAAGACGAGCAAGGGTTGGTTGCGCTTTTCAAGCACTCGTTGATGAAGTATCGTTCCTACCTGAGGCAAGCGCACTTCAATGGCAAGCCTCTAAACAAAATTTCTGTAAAGTCTCCGGTGCTACATTTATCCGACGGTGACGGGAATAATCTTGTTACACATTGGTCTTGGCTGCAGCGTAAGGTACTATCTATGATATCACATCACAATTTGAAATACATTTCCGCATTGGCCTTAACGTCTCACTTGTATGAAAACTGTTAGCAGAAGAACATTCATTCTCAAGGGACCACAGAATCTCGCAACTATACTACACACTGCATTGCTCTTGTGAGTATCTCTTGCCATGTATGACCATACTTACTTTCATAGCTGTTTGATTATGTAGCATCACTGCACATGTTAGCCTCGTTATCATCCATTTGGTGGACATTATAAGATCCGTATGGACTCTTACATAAATTTAGAATCAACCCAATGCTTTTGAAGAGGTTTAGCTCTGCAGTCCTCTTGTAAGGACTGAACGTCGTCTATCACTGTACTTACATTAACAGCTACTCCCTCCGTCCCATAATATAAGAACATTTTGTATAGTACACCAGTGTTCAAAATACTCTTGTATTATGGGAAGAGGAATTGGTTCATTGTGTAGCATTCTGCATCTTATCTCCCTCGCCCACCATTTACTAAAAAAGATCAGATCTATATTTAATCTTACCAAAAAGTAGAATACACAGACAATGCCAGTGCAGAAGTGTAGCCCATTGCTCTTGTCAGTACATTTTGTCCTGTAATGCTTGTACTTCTAGGGATTGGTAGTTGATTATGTAGCATCAATCTGCATCTTATCTTCATTATCCTCTATCCCTTCCAGGATTATCATATCTATAGTTACTCTCTACAAAATGTAGAGTACATGCAATGCTTATGAAGAAGATTCTGTGCTGAAATTCTCTAGTTATCCTTCCCTTGACATGGAGAAGGGCATTATAAAGCCAGTGTTAACTGTTAATGTAAATCAGTCCTTCTAAAACCTTTATCCTCAGCTGTTGTTTAATTTGCTCATACTCCCTATCATTTACTGCTATTTAGTTTGTTGTTTCTACCAAAATGCATGTTCGCAAGAACCGTAAGTTCTAAGTTTTACTTGTAAAACCAAATTCCTTATTCATACCATGCACATTACTCAATACTCCCTATATGTATGCTTGTTTTTGTGGATCTATAATCCAGTGTGTGGTGAAGCAGCCCACGTTTGCACCTTGTTGTTTCCTGTTTTATCTTACTGATGTGGCTGATGATATGAACAGCATGCCATGCACATTAACCAAAATAGATACAATGATTTTCTTTGCCCTTCATCTATGATTGTTATGTTGACATGGTAATCCAGTAGTGTGGTGAAGCTCGCCGCATTATGAACAATGCCAAATTATGCTATTGATATTTTGAAATTACTCTTTATTTTCTAATTTGAAATTGGATGGAATTGACAGCACAGTTATCATCTTTGTTTATACACGTGCAAAACCTATCATCTCTCTGCTTTGTTTCAGGGTGATATGCCTGATGGCATGCACAAGTCTGCTGAAGGCTGTGAGACAAACCCAACATATATTGCAGCAAAGAAGGCAAAACATCTTGAAGATAGCGAGACAACCCCAAAGTCTTGTCTTGATGCAGTGTTCAAGTTACTTGAGACTAGCAGTCAGACAAGCTCACAGAATTTGTTGTCTGAATCAGTTCGACTTCTTCAGTCCCAAGTTCTAGCAGAAAGGCATTCTGCAACTCAACTTCGACTTGAAGTCCTATCTCTAAGAAAGATTGCGGAGAACACCAAGGAGGACCTCATCGCTAAATAGCTACACCTGGAAGCTATGACCGACATGCTAGGTCGGTCTCACAGCCTTGCTCAGCAGGTTGTGCAGCAGTTCCCGCGCAAGGCTAACCTTTCTAGAACTGTCTTGGAAGTGGTCTCAGTTCAGTATTATTTTGTTACGCTGCAATGGTGCCCAGTTTTTGTAATCCGCTTCTTCGTTGCGCGTTATGATCACTAGTGGCGAACTTCGATGCCCAGTGGATGTAATATACCATAAATCCTTTATTGTATAGTGTAGGTTTATTCTTAGTTACTATTTCGTAATTTCTTTATTGTATAGAGTAGGTTCGTTCTTAATTCCTACTAGTTACTGCCATCATTCGCTATCTGGAAAAAATCAGATGTAGTCGACCGGGCCGAAACATTCGCCTCTAACGGGCCTGGTGTTTAGCGGGCCACACTTGGCTAGCCTGCATCTTTCATGGGCCCGAATCATTGGGGACTTCACACTTTGCGCGAGGCCCACAACTTACACCGGCCTATATTTTAGTTGGGCCTTTTATGGCCCCAGTGCTTAGTTTGGCCCAGGTAGCGTTGGGCCATTAACAGGCTGAATATTGTACTGGCCTGTTACGGCCCAGATGAAACCATGGGCCTTTAGCAGGCCGAAATGCATATTGAGCCTCAATTTTCACTAGTCGTCGACGGGCCTTCAGCAGGCTGAAATGTAGACCGGGCCTTTTTGGGCCTAGTTATATCACGGGCAGTTAGCAGGCCGAAACATATCTTGGGCCTTAGTTGGCCCACTCATATCATAGGCCTTTAAGTGGCCAAAGCTTAGTACAGACATCAACGGGCCGAATTATGCGACAGGCCTTTAAAGGCCCAAAGTCACATTGGGCTTAACTGTTGCCACCTTTATCACGGGCTTAGTGGGCCCAATGTCCCGTCGGACCATATATGGCCCATGGGCAGCACGGGCCATTCCCAGGCCGAAAGTCACACCGGGCTGAAATGGGCCCATGTCAACATCGGACCTCTAACAAGCCGAAAGTCACTGGGCTGTAATTGGGCCCAAATATTCGACGAACAATAAACAGGCCAGATCCGGCTTCGGGCCGTAAATGGGCCTTTATTAAGCAGGCCGTTATTGGGCTGGCCCACTAGTACCTGAGTAAGTACTACGGGCCTTTGACTGGGCCGGCCTTTTTAACCTATATGGGCCTCTGTTGGGCCGTGCCACGTGTCAACGTATCATAGGCGCTTTGGGTCCAATGTGTGGATGACATCTGTCCCAACGGTGAGCCGACACGGGTTTCCTCCAGCCAATGATGATTTTACACGTGGAAAATCCCCATTGGTCGGGGCTGTTAAGAGGTTATCGGATCCAAAACCGGACCCGATAGCTTAACGGTGTTCCGTTACGGTGGACGCCACGTGTCGGTCACCCTTGACGAAAGCACTTCTGTGACGCGCGATTTATCGTCATGGAAGTGGACACTTCCGTGATGATAATTTTGGAAATGTCATGGAACACTTCTACGATAGCACAGGTGAAAGGGCATGTAGTCCCTAAGTGCGGTTTTGGCAATTAAATGACAATCTCTATGGACTAATGTTTCTCAATGAGATATATTTTAAGGTTTTGTCCATAGATGGAGCCTCAAGGATATTGGATGGAATCAAGGATGAAGTCCATATATATGAAAGTATATTTGATGTATGCTTTGGAGTTAAATGACGATTCCTATGGAGCATCAAGTGCATTGAATCTTATATGAAGATATGTTCCATAGTGGTGCCTGAAGTGCATTGGGTTGTTTTGTGAAGTCTTCCATCAAAGCATCTAAAGAAGTCCTCATGGTATCCATCTCTGGATACCCCTTGCACATGGGCTTGTACCATGCGCATGGGGTCGAGTGTCAACTCTCTGGATACCCCGTGATCACGAGGCGTAGGTGTTGGATCTCGAGGTCCCATTGCTGGAAATATTCCCTAGAGGCAATAATAAAATGATTATTATATTTCCTTGTTCATGATAATTGTCTATTATTCATGCTATAATTGTATTATCCGGAAATCGTAATACATGTGTGAATACATAGACCACAATGTGTCCCTAGTGAGCCTCTAGTTGACTAGCTCGTTGATCAACAGATAGTCATGGTTTCCTGGCTATGGACATGGGGATGTCATTGATAACGGGATCACATCATTAGGAGAATGATATGATGGACAAGACCCAAACCTAAGCATAGCACAAAGATCATGTAAGTTCGTTTTGTGAGAGCTTTTCTAATGTCAAGTATCATTTCCTTAGACCATGAGATTGTGCAACTCCCAGATACCGTAGGAGTGCTTTGGGTGTATTAAACGTCACAACGTAACTGGGTGGCTATAAAGGTGCACTACGGGTATCTCCGAAAGTGTCTGTTGGGTTGGCATGAATCGAGACTGGGATTTGTCACTCCGTATGACGGAGAGGTATCTCTGGGCCCACTCGGTAATGCATCATCATAATGAGCTCAATGTGACCAAGGGGTTGGTCACGGGATCATGCATTACGGTACGAGTAAAGTGACTTGACGGTAACGAGATTGAACACGGTATTGGGATACCGACGATCGAGTCTTGGGCAAGTAACGTACCGATTGACAAAGGGAATTGAATACGGGATTGATTAAGTCCTCGACATCGTGGTTCATCCGATGAGATCATCTAGGAGCATGTGGGAGCCAACATGGGTATCTAGATCCTGCTGTTGGTTATTGACCGGAGAGGCGTCTCGGTCATGTCTGCGTGTCTCCCAAACCCGTAGGGTCTACACACTTAAGGTTCGGTGATGCTAGGGTTGTAGAGATATTAGTATGCAGTAACCCGAAAGTTGTTCGGAGTCCCGGATGAGATCCCGGACGTCACGAGGAGTTCCGGAGGTAAAGATGTATATATAGGAAGTCCAGTTTCGGCCAGCGGGAAGGTTTCGGGGGTTACCGATATTGTACCGGGACCACCAGAAGGGTCCCGGGGGTCCACCGGATGGGGCCACCTATCTCGGACGGCCCCATGGGCTGAAGTGGCGTGGGAACCAGCCCCTGATGGGCTGGTGCGCCCCACCCAAGGGCCCAAGGCGCCTAGGGTTGGAAACCCTAGGGGGCCGTTGCCCCCCGAGGGGGCATGCCCCCCCTGGTTGGAAACCCTAAGGGGGCCGTTGCCCCCAGGGGCCGCCGCCCTCCCTTTTAGATGGGATCTCCAAGGGGGCGCCCCCCTAGCCCCTATATATAGTGGAAGGGAGGGAGGGCAGCCGCACCTTGCTCTTGGCGCCTCCCTCTCCCTCCGTAACATCTCTCTTCCCCGCTTGTGCTTGGCGAAGCCCTGCCGGGATCCTGCTGCATCCACCACCACACCGTCGTGCTGCTGGATCTCCATCAACCTCTCCTTTCCCCTTGCTGGATCAAGAAGGAGGAGACGTCTTCCCAACCGTACGTGTGTTGAACGTGGAGGTGCTGTCCGTTCGGCACTTGGTCATCGGTGATTTTGATCACGGCGAGTACGACTCCATCATCCCCGTTCACTTGAACGCTTCCGCTCGCGATCTACAAGGGTATGTAGATGCACTCCTATTCCCCTCGTTGCTAGAATACTCCATAGATTGATCTTGGTGATGCGTAGAATTTTTTAATTTTTGCTACGATCCCCAACAGTGGCATCATGAGCTAGGTCTATGCGTAGATTTCTATGCGCGAGTAGAACACAAAATAGTTGTGGGCGTCGATATTGCCAATTATCTTGCCGTTACTAGTCTTCTCTTGATTCGGCGGTATTGTGGGATGAAGCGGCCCGGACCAACCTTACACATACGCTTACGTGAGACCGGTTCCACCGACTGACATGCACTAGTTGCATAAGGTGGCTGGCAGGTGTCTGTCTCTCCCACTTTAGTCGGATCAGATTCGATGAACAGGGTCCTTATGAAGGGTAAACAGAAATTGGCAATTCACGTTGTGGTTTTGGTGTAGGTAAGAAACGTTCTTGCTAGAAACCTATAGCAGCCACGTAAAAACTTGCAACAACAATTAGAGGACGTCTAACTTGTTTTTGCAGCATATGCCTTGTGATGTGATATGGCCAAAAGGATGTGATGAATGATATATGTGATGTATGAGATTGGTCATGTTCTTGTAATAGGAATCACGACTTGCATGTCAATGAGTATGACAACCGGCAGGAGCCATAGGAGTTGTCTTTATTTATTTATGACCCGCGTGTCAACATAAACGTCATGTAATTACTTTACTTTATTGCTAAAGCGTTAGCCATAGTAGTAGAAGTAATAGATGACGAGACAACTTCAAGAAGACACGATGATGGAGATCATGATGATGGAGATCATGGTGTCATGCCGGTGACAACGATGATCATGGAGCCCCGAAGATGGATATCAAAGGAGCAAATGATATTGGCCATATCATGTCACTATTTGATTGCATCTGATGTTTATCATGTTTTACATCTTATTTGCTTAGAACGATGATAGCTTAAATAAGATGATCCCTCGTAATAATTTCAAGAAAGTGTTCCCCCTAACTGTGCACCGTTTCGAAGGTTCGTTGTTTCGAAGCACCATGTGATGATCGGGTGTGATAGATTCTAACGTTCGAATACAACGGGTGTAAGACAGATTTACACACGCAATACACTTAGGTTGACTTGACGAGCCTAGCATGTACAGACATGGCCTCAGAACACAGAAGACCGAAAGGTCGAGCATGAGTCGTATAGAAGATACGATCAACATGAAGATGTTCACCGATGTTGACTAATCCGTCTCACGTGATGATCGGGCACGGCCTAGTTAACTCGGATCATGTTATACTTAGATGACTGGAGGGATGTCTATCTGAGTGGGAGTTCATTTAATAATTTGATTATATGAACTTAATTATCATGAACTTAGTCTAAAATCCTTACAATATGTCTTGTAGATCAAATGGCCCATGTTGTCCTCAACTTCAACGCGTTCCTAGAGAAAACCAAGCTGAAAGACGATGACAGCAACTATACGGACTGGGTCCGGAACCTGAGGATCATCCTCATAGCTGCCAAGAAAGATTATGTCCTAGAAGCACCGCTAGGTGACGCACCCGTCCCACAGAACCAAGATGTTATGAACGCTTGGCAGACACGTGCTGATGATTACTCCCTCGTTCAGTGCGGCATGCTTTACAACTTAGAACCGGGGCTCCAAAAGCGTTTTGAGAGACACAGAGCATATGAGATGTTCGAAGAGCTGAAAATGGTTTTTCAAGCTCATGCCCGGGTCGAGAGATATGAAGTCTCCGACAAGTTCTTCAGCTGTAAGATGGAGGAAAATAGTTCTGTCAGTGAGCACATACTCAAAATGTCTGGGTTGCATAACCGCTTGACTCAGCTGGGAGTTAATCTCCCAGATGATGCGGTCATTGATAGAATCCTTCAGTCGCTTCCACCGAGCTACAAGAGCTTTGTGATGAACTTCAATATGCAGAGGATGGAAAAGACCATTCCTGAAGTATTTGCAATGCTGAAATCAGCAGAGGTAGAAGTCAAAAAGGAACATCAAGTGTTGATGGTGAATAAAACCACTAAGTTCAACAAAGGCAAGGGTAAGAAGAACTTCAAGAAGGACGGCAAGGGAGTTGCCGCGCCCGGTAAGCAAGCTGCCGGGAAGAAGCCAAAGAATGGACCCAAGCCCGAGACTGAGTGTTTTTATTGCAAGGGAAGTGGTCACTGGAAGCGGAACTGCCCCAAATACTTAGCGGACAAGAAGGCCGGCATCACGAAAGGTATATGTGATATACATGTAATTTATGTGTACCTTACCAGTACTTGTAGTAGCTCCTGGGTATTTGATACTGGTGTGTTTGCTCACATTTGTAACTCAAAGCAGGAGCTGCGGAATAAACGGAGACTGGTGAAGGACGAGGTGACGATGCGCGTCGGGAATGGTTCCAAGGTTGATGTGATCGCCATCGGCACGCTACCTCTACATTTACCTACGGGATTAGTTTTAAACCTCAATAATTGTTATTTAGTACCAGCTTTGAGCATGAACATTGTATCAGGATCTCGTTTAATACGAGATGGCTACTCATTTAAATCCGAGAATAATGGTTGTTCTATTTATATGAGAGATATGTTTTATGATCATGCTCCGATGGTGAATGGTCTATTCTTAATGAATCTCGAGCGTAATGCTACACATATTCATAGTGTGAATACCAAAAGATGTAAGGTTGATAATGATAGTCCCACATACTTGTGGCACTGCCGCCTTGGTCACATAGGTGTCAAACGCATGAAGAAGCTCCATGCAGATTGACTTTTAGAGTCTCTTGGTTACGAATCATTTGACACGTGCGAACCATGCCTCATGGGTAAGAGACCAAGACTCCGTTCTCAGGAACAATGGAGCGAGCAACAAACTTATTGGAAATCATACATACTGATGTGTTTGGTCCAATGAGTGTTGAGGCTCGTGGTGGCTATCGTTATGTTCTCACTCTCACTGATGACTTGAGTAGATATGGGTATGTCTACTTAATGAAACACAAGTCTGAGACCTTCGAAAAGTTCAAGGAATTTCAGAGTGAGGTTGAGAATCAACGTGATAGAAAAATAAAGTTCTTATGATCAAATCGTGGGGGAGAATATTTTAGTCACGAATTTGGCACACACTTAAGGAAATGTGGAATCGTTTCACAACTCACGCCGCTTGGAACACCTCAGCGTAACGGTGTGTCTGAATGTCGTAATCGCACTCTATTGGATATGGTGCGATCTATGATGTCTCTTACCGATCTACCGCTCTCATTTTGGGGCTATGCTTTAGAGACTGCCGCATTCACTTTAAATAGGGCTCCGTCGAAATCCGTTGAGATGACACCGTATGAATTATGGTTTGGGAAGAAACCTAAGCTGTCGTTTCTAAAAGTTTGGGGATGCGATGCTTATGTCAAGAAACTTTAACCTGAAAAGCTCGAACCCAAGTCGGAAAAATGCGTCTTCATAGGATACCCTAATGAAACCATTGGGTATACCTTCTACCTCAGATCCGAAGGCAAGATCTTCGTTGCCAAGAATGGATCCTTTCTAGAGAAGGAGTTTCTCTCGAAAGAAGTAAGTGGGAGGAATGTAGAGCTTGATGAAGTACTGCCTCTCGAAGCAGAGAGTAGCGCAGCTCAGGAAAATGTTCCTATTAGAGAGGAAGTTAATGATGATGATCAAGATACTTCGGATCAAGCTCCTACTGAACTTCGTAGGTCCACAAGGACACGTTCCGCACCAGAGTGGTACGGCAACCCTGTCTTGGAAATCATGTTGTTAGACAACGGTGAACCTTCGAACTATGAAGAAGCGATGGAGGGCCTAGATTCCGACAAATGGCTAGAAGCCATGAAATCCGAGATAGAATCCATGTATGAAAACAAAGTATGGACTTTGACTAACTTGCCTGAAGATCAGTGAGCCATAGAAAATAAATGGATCTTTAAGAAGAAGACAGACGCGGATGGTAATGTGACCATATATAAGGCTCGACTTGTCGCTAAGGGTTATCGACAAGTTCAAGGGGTTGACTACGATGAGACTTTCTCACCCGTAGCGAAGTTGAAGTCCGTCTGAATCATGTTAGCAATTGCCGCATTCTATGATTATGAGATATGGCAAATGGACGTCAAAACGGCATTCCTTAACGGCTTTCTTAAGGAAGAATTGTATATGATGCAGCCGGAAGGTTTTGTCAATCCTAAGAATGCTAACAAGGTGTGCAAGCTCCAACGCTCAATCTATGGGCTGGTGCAAGCATCTCGGAGTTGGAACATTCGCTTTGATGAGTTGATCAAAGCGTTTGGGTTTATGCAGACTTATGGAGAAGCCTGTGTTTACAAGAAAGTGAGTGGGAGCTCTGTAGCATTTCTCATATTATATGTGGATGACATACTGTTGATGGGAAATGATATAGAATTCTTGGAAAGAATAAAGGCCTATTTGAACAAGTGTTTTTCAATGAAGGGCCTTGGAGAAGCTACTTATATATTAGGCATCAAGATCTATAGAGATAGATCGAGACGCCTCATCGGTCTTTCACAAAGTACGTACCTTGACAAGATATTGAAGAAGTTCAATATGGATCAGTCCAAGAAGGGGTTCTTGCCTGTATTGCAAGGTGTGCGATTGAGCACGGCTCAATGCCCGACCACGGCAGAAGATATAGAAGAGATGAGTGTCATCCCCTATGCCTCAGCCATAGGGTCTATTATGTATGCCATGCTGTGTACCAGACCTGATGTAAACCTTGCCGTAAGTTTGGTAGGTATGTACCAAAGTAATCCCGACAAGGAACACTGGACAGCGGTCAAAAACATCCTGAAGTACCTAAAAAGGACCAAGGATATGTTTCTCGTTTATGGAGGTGGCGAAGAGCTCATCGTAAAGGGTTACGTCGACGCTAGCTTCGACACAGATCTGGATGACTCTAAGTCACCAACCGGATACGTGTATATTTTGAATGGTGGGGCAGTAAGCTGGTGCAGTTGCAAGCAAAGCGTCGTGGCGGGATCTACATGTGAAGCAAAATACATGGTAGCCTCGGAGGCAGCACAAGAAGCAATCTGGGTGAAGGAGTTCATCACTGACCTAGGAGTCATACCCAATGCGTCGGGGCCGATGACTCTCTGCTGTGACAACACTGGAGCTATTGCCCTAGCCAAGGAGCCCAGGTTTCACAGGAAGACCAGGCATATCAAGCGTCGCTTCAACTCCATTCGTGAAAGTGTTCAAAATGGAGACATAGAAATTTGTAAAGTACATACGGACCTGAATGTAGCAGATCCGTTGCCTAAACCTCTCCCTAGAGCAAAACATGATCAACACCAGAATTCCATGGGTGTTCGATTCATCATAATGTAACTAGATGATTGACTCTAGTGCAAGTGGGAGACTGTTGGAAATATGCCCTAGAGGCAATAATAAAATGATTATTATATTTCCTTGTGCATGATAATTGTCTATTATTGATGCTATAATTGTATTATCCGGAAATCGTAATACATGTGTGAATACATAGACCATAATGTGTCCCTAGTGAGCCTCTAGTTGACTAGCTCGTTGATCAACAAATAGTCATGGTTTCCTGGCTATGGATATCGGGATGTCATTGATAACGGGATCACATCATTAGGAGAATGATGTGATGGACAAGACCCAAACCTAAGCATAGCACAAAGATAGTGTAAGTTCGTTTTGTGAGAGCTTTTCTAATGTCAAGTATCATTTCCTTAGACCATGAGATTGTGCAACTCCCGGATACCGTAGGAGTGCTTTGGGTGTATCAAACGTCACAACGTAATTGGGTGGCTATAAAGGTGCACTACGGGTATCTCCGAAAGTGTCTGTTGGGTTGGCACGAATCGAGACTGGGATTTGTCACTCCGTATGACGGAGAGGTATCTCTGGGCCACTCGGTAATGCATCATCATAATGAGCCCAATGTGACCAAGGGGTTGGTCACGGGATCATGCATTACGGTACGATTAAAGTGACTTGCCGGTAACGATATTGAACAAGGTATTGGGATACCAACGATCGAGTCTCGGGCAAGTAACGTACCGATTGACAAAGGGAATTGAATACGGGATTGATTAAGTCCTCGACATCGTGGTTCATCCGATGAGATCATCGAGGAGCATGTGGGAGCCAACATGGGTATCCAAATCCCGCTGTTGGTTATTGACCGGAGAGGCGTCTCGGTCATGTCTGTGTGTCTCCCGAACCCGTAGGGTCTACACACTTAAGGTTCGGTGACGCTAGGGTTGTAGAGATATTAGTATGCAGTAACCCAAAAGTTGTTCGGAGTCCCGGATGAGATCCCGGACGTCACGAGGAGTTCCGGAATGGTCCGGAGGTAAAGATTTATATATAGGAAGTCCAGTTTCGGCCATCGGGAAGGTTTCGGGGGTTACCGGTATTGTACCGGGACCACCGGAAGGGTCCCGGGGGTCCACCGGATGGGGCCACCTATCTCGGAGGGCCCCATGGGCTGAAGTGGCGTGGGAACCAGCCCCTGATGGGCTGGTGCGCCCCACCCAAGGGCCCAAGGCGCCTAGGGTTGGAAACCCTAGGGGGCCGTTGCCCCCCGAGGGGGCATGCGCCCCCCTGGTTGGAAACCCTAAGGGGGCCGTTGCCCCAGGGGCTGCCCCCCCCCTTTAGATGGGATCTCCAAGGGGGCATGCGCCCCCTAGCCCCTATATATAGTGGCAAGGAGGGAGGGCAGCCGCACCTTGCTCTTGGCGCCTCCCTCTCCCTCCGTAACACCTCTCCTCCCCGCTTGTGCTTGGCGAAGCCCTGCCGGGATCCTGCTGCATCCACCACCACGCCGTCGTGCTGCTGGATCTTCATCAACCTCTCCTTTCCCCTTGCTGGATCAAGAAGGAGGAGACGTCTTCCCAACCGTACGTGTGTTGAACACGGAGGTGCTGTCCGTTCGACACTTGGTCATCGGTGATTTGGATCACGGCGAGTACGACTCCATCATCCCCATTCACTAGAACGCTTCTGCTCACGATCTACAAGGGTATGTAGATGCACTCCTATTCCCCTCATTGCTAGAATACTCCATAGATTGATCTTGGTGATGCGTAGAAATTTTTTAATTTCTGCTACGATCCCCAACACCCATATCCAGTGATGTTTCAAGTTGGTCTTCGAGTACTTCTATTGAATCCATCAAGATTGATTTCTATGCCTAATCTAATTATGTTCATGGTGGAGTTCATTGGAGGGTCACTAAGACTAACATATTTGGGCTTTTAAGGATCAAGGGCTTGAGAGAATAATCAAAGAGAAGAATTGAAGTTATGGTTTCAAGACAATATCATGGTGAGCTCATGTGTTGGGTTTAGGTTGATCAAGTCTTGAAGCAAGCAACTAGAGTGAAGAATTCATTGTGCCTCTCAAGATATTATGATGGAGGACTTTTAAGGATCAAGGGTTTGAGAGAATAATCAAAGAGAAGAATTCAAGTTATGATTCAAGACAAGGTCATGGTGAGCTCACATGTTGGGTTTCAGTTGATCAAGTCTTAAAGCAAGCAACTAGAGTGAAGAATTCATTATGCCTCTCAAGAGATTGTGATGGAGTTTTTTAGAAGGGAAAGTGGTGATCAAGATGATATTCATAGTGGAACCTGATATGGTCATGAAAGAGTCTTTGGTGATATTGTCTTGAAGCAGTGAAGGGAAATGAAGAGTTCATTGTGGTTTTCAAGAAACCAAGATGGAGCTTGGAGTAAAGATGTTGGTTGACCAAGATGAAGCTCGAATATTATATGTAGATGGTCAACTCTCAAATCGCAAACATTGTACCACGTGGGATCAAGTGATATAGTGGTATGGTAAGTAATTGTGAATTGTGCTTTGTTACCTAACCTATGCTATGTGTTTGTTATGTCTATGTGGGTTAGGTGTATCTCATGGGCTTGCATCAAAAGGAAAGATCTCAAGTAGCCTATGTGTGGATGACATCAAGTAGTGACGGTCATCGAGTTCGAGGAGTCCAAGTACAAGATGAGAAGCCGGAGTTTATATGCTTTGAAGCTTGCAGTCCACATCATGATAATGCTCATGTGAAGATGGGCTTAAGTTAAGGCTTCCCTCATTGCAATATAAGGAAGAAATTCAAGCATCTTCACCAAGTGGTTGTGGACAAGAAAGGGATTCCAACTTGAGACAAGCATTGGAGTCATCACCAAGCTCAAGTTGAATATGCAAGGCAAAAGTATACCTTAGCTAGGTTTTCCTAGTTTTTCCAGTCTCATGGTGCTTGGAGGGAGACCGGATTATAGGTTTGATAGCCGTACTACCAAGAGGGACTCTTGGGCAAGTAGCTTGATCATGTCGAATGTAGAGAGCTCAAACCTTTGCATTACTTGCATCATTATTTCTTGTTGATCTTGGGTGGTTCTCTATGTGAGGACCTTGGGATTTTCCATAGCTTCAAAACGAGCCCAAGATCATCGAATTCGGAGTCTGTATGCCAAAGTTATCATTGTTTTATTGGGCTGCTGCAGGCTATTCTGGGTACCCCGTGGACACGGGGTTTTTGATCCTCGTGGGCATGGGGCCCCGTGCACACGGGCTTGTACCGTGCGCACGGGACCCCGTGGGCACTTGGTCTAAAACCCCGTGGGCACGGGGTGTCCAGGAAGTGTCCATTGGAGTCCCAACGGCTAGTTTTGGAAGTTGGCTATAAAAGAGCCCTTCCTCCCCACCGGTTTGGGGGTTGTTCATTCACATTCTAAACATCATTTTGAGCCTCTTACCACCTCTCCCAAACCCCTATCTCCCCTCTAAGTGAAGGGGGGTTTGTGGATTGATCTTGGAGTCATTTGTTGATTTCCTCCATTGCATCCCCTCTCTTCAATCCCCTACTTTCTTGAGTTGCATCTTGCGAGATTGAGAGAGTGAGTTGAGCATTTGTTGCTTGACCTTGCATTGCGTTTGTTGCCTTGGTTTGAGCTCCCCGCATCGATTTGTTCGAGTGAGATCCCGTGAGTTTATTACTCTTGGAGGCTTCGCCTCCTAGGCGGTTTCGTGATACATTGAGAATATTGTGAAGAGGCCTATGTGGCCAAGGTTCCCTCGGAAGCTTCCTTTTGTGGTGTGCTCCGAGGAAGGTTGTTGAAGTGGCCTAGGTGGTCAAGTTCCTCCTGAAGCTTCCGTGGTTGTGGTGTGCTCCGGAGAAGTTTGTAAAGGTGTGGTGGTCTCCTTCAAGACCAACCCCGAGTGAACCGAGGCTCATCCGTTGGGGGTGACTCGGAAGGGAGAATACGGTGAGTCACTTGGTGACACCCCGGAGCTTTTGCTTTTGTCGGATTTTGGGTTCCGGCAGACCCTTGAGGTTCGAACACTGGGGTGCGCGCGAAGATTTTGCCTCCTACCTTCCTGCACTCCTCCGCCACGCTAGGATCAAAGCTATGAAAAGAACAACACAAGGGACACGGGGTTTATACTGGTTCGGGCTACCGTTGTGGTGTAATACCCTACTCCAGTGTGTGGTGTGGTGGATTGCCTCTTGGGCTGATGATGATGGACAGTACAAGGAAGAACAGCCTCGCGAGGGTCTGTTCTTGGCTGGGGCGATGAACTGCTGGGGGGAGTTCAGCCACCTTTCTCTATCTCTCTCTCTCTCTCTCTCTCTCTCTTTACCACCTCTCTACTTGTCGAGCCCTTGGAGGAGACTGAGCCGTACTCCTGCTACGCGGGTGGCCGGTCCTATTTATAGTGGCCCTGGTCCTCTCCCCAAATATTGAGCGGGAAGGGAGCCAACAATGGCGTGCTAATTTGAAGGGGGACAGCAAGTATCAACTATCCTGACAAAAGTAGTCTTCGCCTGCGCAAAGCTCTGGTGATGACGCTATCTTGGGCTCCACGGTGACCTCCATCTCGTAGTCCTCCTGGTCTTGGTCTCGTTGCACCGAAATGGCAACCATTACCTGATGCCTCCGTACTCCGCGGCTACGCTTGCCCCCTTTGCACCAAAGAGGAAAGGAGGACGCTGCGCGGGCTGGCACCCGCCTGGCGCCCTGAGTCGTCATGGCTTGCGTCACGGGCACCTCGCGAGGTACCCCGCCTTTATCTCTCTGCCTCCTCGTGAGCCAGCCTGACGAGGCCGTTCCTGAGGAAGCTCCGTGTCGTCCGCCCCGCGAGGCTTGGCCCCTCGCGAGGGTCTTGAGTTTGTGTTGGTGAAGATGGGCCATGCTGGGCCCCCCTTTGAGCCACACCGCAGGCCGCAGGCAGGCAAGTTTGGGGACCCCCGTTCCCAGAACGCCGACAGTAGCCCCCGGGCCCAAGGCACGCCCAGACTTGGCTGTGCAGGGAGGCGGAAGGGCAGGAGCGAAGCGCCGCGGGCCCTAACAGCCTGCGGCCTTGGGCGCCGCGTGGCGGTTGATTGGACGTGGGCGTCTCCACTTCCCCACGGCGCCTCGGCAACTGCTCAGATTGGACAAGTCCCTACATGCAAAACGGGTCATGATTACCTGCAATCGTGGAGGTCGGCGGTTGGCCTCCGCCGGCTATAAGTACGGAATGTCGTGCGTCCTTCCAGTCCATCCCTCCTTGCTTCTCCTTCTTCCCGATCCTTGCTCCGTCTTGCTGCGATGGCTCCGATCCGCCGGTTCTCGTTGGCAGAGAAGGGAAAGGCTCCCCGAGAGGGACCAGACCCACTTCCGCCGAAGAAACGGCGTGTCCACCATGGCCCGGACGAGGGGGCCCTTCAGGTGGTGTCGAGGCCTTGGGGCGAGCGGGCGCCGCCGGGGTTCCCGCTTCCATTGTACGCCCACATCGAGGCCCCCGAAGGAGCTGATGCTGACCGCCACGGGCGGCCCCGCCGCCGGCGCCGACGGGTCACGAAGGTGTGGGTCGTCCCCCCTGGGGTCCACATCGAGGGCTCCTCCCAAGAGTTCGTGATCCACGTCGCCATTCCTCTTCAGTCTTGGATCCGTCTTCCTGCCTTCTTTGCCTCCGTCATCCCGCAGGGGGAGCCCCTGGAGCTCTGGCTGCAGCACGCCGGCTGCAGCACACTCGCGACCGAGGCAGAGGTCGCGGTCGTCGCCCCTGGCGAGGTCTACATGACCCGGGGCTGGAGAGAGATTACCCGGGTTTGCAGGACAAGGGGCGTCTTCACGATCCACTTGGACTACAATGGGGCTTCGGTGATGCTCCTCAAGGTCTTCGACGCGGACGGGCACCGGGTGGAGTGCTGCCCCGGTGAAGATGGCCAGGGCCCTACTGTGATGAGGACCGGGCTCGCCAATCGCTTCCTTGGCGGCTCCTCAGGCGGTGGAGACGTCGGAGGCTCCAGCGACTCCGGCGAGCCCTTCGCGACTCCGGAGACGAGCGACGACAGCTATGAGCCCCTGAGCCGGCGCCGCTCCCAGAGAAGGGCAGGCTCGTTAGGCCGCCGCCGGCTCTGATCTGCATGGGGTTGGCGTCGGTACTTGGCGGCCCACTGTTGATGATGGTGTCTTTTGTAGCGATGCGCGTAGTTTGCGTCTCTTTGGGATCTGTTTCCTGCGAGGAACCAAAGGCGCGCCCCGTGGGGGCTTGTAAGGTGCATGTGATCCTGTTTGTTAATATAACCCTTGCCGTAGATTTACGCGAGTTGCTCATCCCGTCTTAGCTCGGTCCTCCCTTTCGAACCTCACGAGGGCTTGGTGCTCTGCGCCGACAGGTCCCAGTCCCAAGGCGGCTTCAGCCGTCGCTGGTATGCCAGGTCGCGATGCCGTGGTCAAGGCCGGGAGGTGAGCGACCCGGAGTCCAGTAAGAGCCCCTGAGTCGCGATGCTCAGGAGGTCCCCTTTGGCGCCCAAGCAGCCGTCGTTCGGTGAGAAAGGGGAGCGACGTCGCTAACATGGGATATCATTAGGTGCAGGGATGGTGCCACGGTAGCTGGCGCTTCCGGGCGATAACTTGTCTCGAGGATCAGGGGCCGCTCTCTGGTGTGTGGCCGGGTCCGTGCATCGGCAGGCGCGAGGTTGCTCGGCGAAGTCCTCGCGTGTCTCTCCCCTCTCGCCTTTGCTCCCCTTTCTGCTCTATGTCCTCGGGTCCCGGCCCTCGAGCGAGTCTCAGTCGTCGCTGGTATGCCAGGTCACGATGCCGTGGTCAAGGCCAGAGGGTGAGGGCCGGAGAGCCAGTAAGAGCCCTGAGTCGCGATGCTCAGGTACCCCCCCTTTAACGTGCAAGCGGTTCGCACGGACGAGAGCGAAGGAGACACAGCAAGAGCCTCGCCTGACGCGGCTCCTTCAGGAGGTCCTGCAGGTCCATCATAGAAAAAGCAAGGGGTTGCCATAACAATTAACGGTCAGCCGTTGGTTGCTTCCGAAGGGTAGTGAGGCATTGAAGGCTTGACGAGGTGACGCTATGCGGGGCTGCCGCGGCCAGAGCTCAGCCATCCAGGTTCTTCGGCGTTGCAGGGACGGACCCATGCGCAAGCGTCGTGCCGTTTGGGAGCAGCTCCGTTAGTTGGCGTCAGCTGAGCAGGCAACTAGGTAAAGCACATTAGCCGCGAAGGAGTGGATTCGTTCAAGTAGATGCGGAGATCACTGGGTCAGGCCCGAGCGACTTGGGGATCATGCAGCCCGAGGGGCGCCCCCAACAAGGTAAGCTAACGACGCGAAATAAAAGGGATACACGCCGCAGGGACGGACCCACGTGGCCTGGGAATAATGCAGCCCCGGGGGCGCTCCTAGCTGGAAGTGAAACTTGCAAGATGTCACCTGATGACACTGAAGACGAAGGGGTGTTGGTGTAGCCGGCTCGGTGGGCTGCGGGAGCCGATCCTCATGAGCCCCCAGGCCCAGGGGCCTCGGGAGGCTCCGGAGGCGCTGGCGGTTCCTCGCGGGCCATCTTCACCTCCGCCAGGGCTGTGGAGCACCTGGCCTCTTGCGCCTCTGCGATGCCCCTCATGAGGCGCTGGTACGCGTCAGCCGCGCTCGGCAAGCCATAAGGCATGCGAACGTAGCTGTGGGGTGGACCTCCGCAGCGCCCCACTCGCGAGGGCCAGAGGCGCTCCAGGGAGGCGACTTGGTTGAGCCCTGGTACGTCGACGCAGACGCGCGGCCCGCCATCCTTGCCTGGATGGGGAGCCACTGCTGGTAGGCGGCGGGCGCCTCTCATGACTCTAGACTCCTGTAGCTCCTGAATGGCCTTGCTGATGAACTCCTGTGGGTCTGGATCTCCTTGCCTTGCTCCTTCTTGAGGGGAACGTGCTTCGAAACACGCCTCCATGTGGTGCCCCAGCGCCTCCCTTGCGACCCTTGCTAGGTCGGTGGCCCTCCAGGGGAGAGCCCCCGAGCCCTGCCTGAGGAGGGCACCGGGCGCGCTTTCCTATGCGATGGAAGGAGGTTCCCCCTAGGCAGGCAAGGGCCCAGAGGGGCCTACCTCCTAAGGGGCCAGGCCGAACGATGTCTTCTTCTTCTTGGGGGTGGCCTCGGGAAGCCTCCTGCTTCCGCGATCTGGGTCCTCCAGTGATGCGGCCTGAAAGGCTCGCTCCAGGGAACACACTGCGTCCTTCTCTTCACAGGGCACCGTGATGACTCCGCCGCTTCTTGGCATCTTGAGGACGTTGTAGCCGTGGTGAGTCACGGCCATGAACTTGGCCAGCGCCGGGTACCCAAGGATGGCGTTGTACGGCAGGCGGATGTGAGCGACGTCGAAGTCGATGAGCTTTGTGCGGTAGTTGTCGCGTGCCCCGAAGGTGACAGGGAGGCGGACCTACCCGATCGGGACTGTGGAGCCGTCGGTGATACCGGAGAAGGGCTTGGTTGGCTGAAGTTGGCTGTAGGGCACTTGGAGGTTGTTGAACGTCTCTACGGACAGGACGTTGAGCCCTGCCCCGCCATCGATGAGGGTCTTGGTGACCACCATGTTGCTGATGATTGGGGAACAAAGCATCGGGAGGACTCCGGCTGTAGCCACACACTTGAGTTGATCTGCTGAGCTGAAGGTGATGGCACACGCCGACCACCTGAGAGGACGCGTGGTTTCGAGCCTGGGGAGGGCTGCATTCACTTCACGGTCGAACTGCTTGAAGATGCGCTGAGAGGCTGGGGCCTGAGCTCCGCCCAGGATGCAGGTGATCGCACGCGGCTCCTGGAAGCCCCCAGCCTCCTTGTCCTGGTGGCGGTACTCGTTTCTCCTTGGCAGCGGCGGCAGCGGTGGGAGGCCTGCATTGCCTTGCAGATGATCCTCGCGAGGCTGATCCCTCCAGCCTCCCTCGCAAGGTGGGTCTTGCCAGCGATCCTCGCGAGGTTGGTCGCGCCACCCCTGGCGCAGGCCACGATCTTCCCAGCGCCCTGTGTTCCTTCCTCCTCCTCGGCCGTATCCCTGGTCACCACAGTCAGGGCGACGGCCGATCCTTCCTTCACGCACGGCTCGGAGTTCTTGTAATTCGCTGGTGTTGTGGGTGTGGAGGTCGTGGTACACGCAGTACTGGCTGCCCTTGGGAGGTTCGGGTTGATCTCTGCCCCGCTTGGTGTCTGGTTCTGCCGCGAGCACGGCAGCCCCCTTGCGCTTCACTTCCCTGGCCTTGAGCTTCTTCTCTTCTAGGTCTACGGCAGGCAGCTCAAGGAGGGAGAGATGCCCTTCCTCAGCCCTGGCGCACTTGTTCGCCAAGTTGAACAGCTCCAAAGAAGTGCACAGGTCTTCATGCATCGCCAGCTCCTCCTTCATCTTGACGTCGCGCACACCGTCGGAGAAGGCTGAGATGATGGCCTCTTCTGCAGGGTCTCCCCGGGTTGTTGCTTGATGCAGCGCATGTCGCTCACGGCGGGTGGCCGGTCGCGAGTACCTTGGAAGTTGGCGATGAAGCGGGTGCGCATCTCTTCCCAGGAGGAGATTGTGCCTGGAGCCAGGTTCAGGAGCCAGGTGCGGTCCCCGTCATTGAGCGCCATGGGAAACCAGTTCGCCATGACCTTCTCGTCTCCGTTGGCAGCTTCGATGCCTAGCTCATAGAGCTGGAGGAACTCCGCAGGGTCGGCCGTGCCGTCGTAGTGAGGAGGCAGGCCCGGCTTGAACTTGCCCGGCCAATCGACGCTGCGCAGTTCGGTGGTGTAGGCGCGGCAGCCTGCTGTGGCCACGGGAGGCCTTGAGTGATGGAGAGCCTGGTCCTTCATGTCCCCACACGCCGGAGCAGGAGGATGGTCGTGACGTGCTGGAGCAGGGAGTGCCCGGGCAGCTTCTGGCGGGCGAGGGACTTCTTGGCAGCTCTGCTCTTGCCGCGCTGGCACCTGATGGAGCGGGTTCCACCCAGGGGCCATGCGTCTTGGAGCCATGGCGTCTTCTTGAGGGGGAGGCGGCAAGGGCGCCGCCGGAGCCTCGTCACCCGCGCGGGGCGGGGTGCGGTGCAGCGGAGCGGACGGCGCGGAGGAGCCCCCTGCGGCGTGGACGAGTTCGGCAACGCGGTCGAGCCATTCTTCGTAGACGTCGTCAATGGGACGGTAGCGCAGGAGCTCGTTTGCCGCGATGAGTGCAGCCCGAGCCTCCATGGGCGCGCGAAGCGCGCGTGACGAAGATCCAGCCGGGGCAAGTGAGGGAGTCGCGGTGCGGCCGTCTTGGCGCACGGATGGATGCTGAGACGATGCTTGCTGCTCGTCCCCCGCCGGGCCGGTGGCGGCGTTGACGGCGGGCAACGGGGAATGGCGAGGACGCCCGCCGACAGGGGCTGTCTGGGCGACACGGGAAGCGAGGGCGGCCCGGCGCTCCGTGCGGGCCCGACGTGCGTCAGACATGAGTGTGATGGTCGGAGGAGAGCGGAGCGGTGGAAGACGAATTATGGCGCACCCCTACCTGGCGCGTCAGGTGTTAGATTTCGGGTTCCGACAAACCCTTGAGGTTCGAACACTGGGGTGCATGTGGAGCTTTCGCCTCCTACCTTCCTGCACCCCTCCGCCATGCTAGGATCAAAGCTATGAAAAGAACAACACAAGGGACACAGGGTTTATACTGGTTCAGGCCACCGTTGTGGTGTAATACCCTACTCCAGTGTGTGGTGTGGTGGATTGCCTCTTGGGCTGATGATGATGGACAGTACAAGGAAGAACAACCTCGCGAGGGTCTGTTCTTGGCTGGGGCGATGAACTGCTGGGGGAGTTCAGCCACCTTTCTCTCTCTCTCTCTACCACCTCTCTACTTGTCGAGCCCTTGGAGGAGACTGAGCCAAACTCCTGCTACGGTGGTGGCCGGTCCTATTTATAGTGGCCCTGGTCCTCTCCCCAAATATTGAGCGGGAAGCGAGCCAACAATAGCGGGCTAATTTGAAGGGGGACAGCAAGTATCAACTATCCTGACAAAAGTAGTCTTCGCCTGCGCAAAGCTCTGGTGATGACGCTGTCTTGGGCTCCACGGTGACCTCTGTCTCGTAGTCCTCCTAGTCTTGGTCTCGTTGCACCGAAATGGCAACCTTTGCCTGATGCCTCGATACTTCGCGGCTGCGCTTGCCCCCTTTGCACCAAAGAGGAAAGGAGGACGCTGCGCGGGCTGGCACCCGCCTGGCGCCCTGAGTCGTCATGGCTTGCGTCACGGGCACCTTGCGAGGTACCCCGCCTTGATCTCTCCGCCTCCTCATGAGCCAGCCTCACGAGGCCGTGCCTGAGGAAGCTCCCTGTCGTACGCCCCGCGAGGCTTGGCCCCTCGCGAGGGTCTTGAGTTTGTGTTGGTGAAGATGGGCCATGCTGGCCCCCCCTTTGAGCCACGCCGCAGGCCGCAGGCAGGCAAGTCTGGGGACCCCCGTTCCCAGAACGCCGACAGCTTTGGCACCGCTCTAACAGAGATTAGCACTCTCACGAGTGTGAACTTCAGGATAAATCCGCGTCTCCAACTCAATTGTGGTTATCTCATACCCACACCATTTACTTTCTGCAATTCATACTTGCTCATATTGATATATCTTGTGCTAGTTGAATTGCTTAGTAGTTCCTACATTTCCTTATCTTGTGATATAGTTTGTGCTTTCTAGTTTCCTTTAGTGCCTATCTTGTTTAGCATAGGTTGTTGGTGCACTTAGTTTAGCCTAGCATATTTAGGATTTGTGCATGAAAAGTGTCCGTCATGAGCCTGATTGTTGAAACAATCAAGAGGACAGCTGCAGATCAGAAGAGGTCATGTGGGTATGCTCCACACATCCAGGTGCTCATCAACTCCAAGATGGGCACAAGCACATATCTTTTGGACAAGGAACATCTTCCCTTGAGGCCTGATTTTGAGGACAACACAGTTGTCATGAATGCTGACGATCGCACATCTGCTGAGGCTCAAGAAAAGAGAGAGAAAGCAAAGGCTGAGAAAGCTGCAAAGATGCCAAGTGCTGAAGAAGCATCTAAAGTGTTTCTCAAAACTAAGCAAGATCAAATTGGATATCTGATTCAAGACACCTTGAGGATTGAGAAGGGCTTGGCCACCCTGACTCAGAACCAAGAGAGCCTGGAAAGGATCACTGAGACTATGTTTTATGATCTTGATCTGAAGGTGATAGAGATGCAGACATCGGTTGAGCAGCTCCAGGAAGAAGCTGAGGAGAGGAAAAGGCAGGCTACCACAAATGCCTTTCAGAGAGTGCCAAGAGGGCAGAGATCTGCTGCAGTGCCCATGGCTGACACAAGAGCAACTACATCAGCACCTGCGGCCACATCATCAGTGCCACCTCCAGTTGCCACTCCACCAGATCCAACAACTTTAATAGATGCATTCATCCTTGGAGTCCTCTCGGCGCCTCCTCCCGAAGATCAAGCCTAGACAGGAGCATAGCACTATGCATTTTTCGAGCTTTTTGGTAACTTCTTGCCAAAGGGGGAGAAAGTGTATAGATCATAGGCTTCGAGAGAGAGAGAGAGAGAGCTTTGCTTCTTTTGCCTTCTTTGCTATTTGGTTGATACTTATTTGTGTGCTTGCTTGTATGCTACTCTATGTTTATGTGTGTGAGATACTTGTGTGATCATGTCTTTGATCATATCATACCTTAATGCTTATGCTTGAATGATGTTATTATTAATCCCTCTTGTATGATCATTCACTTTGCCTTGGTGATGAGTGCATATTTTTACTTTATATCATTTTGAGCGCTCCACCAAGATGTATGTGACATGGAAGAGTAACCGATGATCCTAATCGATTGTGCATTTGCATTCAAAAGCAAATTTTAAATAATGCACAAATTTAGGGGGAAATCTTTCTTATCACATACTTCTCAAAGTGACGATGTATTTCAATCTTATCATCATTTGTCGAAGCTTTGGTTTATATGTTGTCATCAATTACCAAAAGGGGGGAGATTGAAAGTGCAACTATCCCTGGGTGGTTTTGGTAATTCCTAACAACATATAACTCATTGAACTAATACTTTTTCAAGATGATCATTTCAGAAAGTTCACATAACTCATAATGCAAATCGTAATCGAACGTTAAGCGTGCGGACCCTATGGGTTCGAGAACTATGTAGACATGACCGAGACACATCTCCGGAAAATAACCAATAGCGGAACCTGGATGCTCATATTGGCTCCTACATATTCTACGAAGATCTTTATCAGTCAAACCGCATAACAACATACGTTGTTCCCTTTGTCATCGGTATGTTACTTGCCCGAGATTCGATCATCGGTATCCTCATACCTAGTTCAATCTCGTTATCGGCAAGTCTCTTTACTTGTTCCGTAATGCATCATCCCGCAACTAACTCATTAGTCAAATGCTTGCAAGGCTTATAGTGATGTGCATTACTGAGAGGGCCCAGATATACCTCTCCGACAATCAGAGTGGCAAATCCTAATCTTGATCTATGCCAACTCAACAAACACCATCGGAGACACCTGTAGAGCATCTTTATAATCACCTGGTTATGTTGTGATGTTTGATAGCACACTAAGTGTTCCTCCGGTATTCGGGAGTTGCATAATCTCATAGTCATAGGAACATGTATAAGTCATGAACAAAGCAATAACAATAAACTAAACGGTCATAGTGCTAAGCTAACGGATGGGTCTTGTCCATCACATCATTCTCTAATGATGTGATCCCGTTCATCAGATGAAAACACATGTCTATGGCTAGGAAACCTTACCATCTTTGATTAACGAGCTAGTCAAGTAGAGGCATACTAGGGACACTATGTTTTGTATATGTATTCACACATGTATCAAGTTGCTGGTTAATACAATTTTAGCATGAATAATAAACATTTATCATGATATAAGGAAATATAAATAACAACTTTATTATTGCCTCTAGGGCATATTTCCTTCAGTCTCCCACTTGCACTAGAGTCAATAATCTAGTTCACTTCGCCATGTGATTTAACACCAATAGTTCACATCGTCATGTGATTTAACACTCTATAGTTCACATCGCCATGTGATCAATACACAATGGGTTTACTAGAGTCTATAATCTAGTTCACATTGCCATGTGATTAACACCCAAAGAGTACTAAGGTGTGATCATGTTTTGCTTGTGAAAGATGTTTAGCCAATGGGTCTGCCACATTCAGATCTGTATGTATTTTGCAAATTTCTATGTCTACAATGCTCTACACGGAGCTACTCTAGCTAATTGCTCCCACTTTCAATATGTATCCAGATTGAGACTTAGAGTCATCCGGATCAGTATCAAAACTTGCATCGACGTAACCCTTTACGACAAACCTTTTGTCACCTCCATAACCGAGAAACATATCCTTATACCATTAAGGATAATTTTGGCCGTTGTCTAGTGATCCACTCCTAGATCACTATTGTACCCTCTTGCCAAACTCATGGTGAGGTACACAATAGGTTTGGTACACAGCATGGCATACTTTACAGAACCTATGACTGAGGCATAGGGAATGACTTTTCATTCTATTTTTATTTTCTGCCGTGGTCGGGTTTTGAGTCTTACTCAACATCACACCTTGCAATACAGGCAAGAACTCTTTTTTTGATTGTTCCATTTTGAACTTACTTCAAAATCTTGTCAAGGTATGTACTCATTGAAAAAAACTAATCAAGCGTCTTGATCTATCTCTATAGAACTTGATGCTCAATATGTAAGCAGCTTCACCGATGTCTTTCTTTGAAAAACTCCTTTCAAACACTCCTTTATGCTTCGAGAAAATTCTACATCATTTCCGATCAACAATATGTCATTCAGATATACTTATCAGAAAGGCTGTAGTGCTCCCACTCACTTTCTTGTAAATACAGGATTCACCGCAAGTCTGTATAAAACTATATGCTTTGATCAACTTATCAAAGCGTATTTTCCAACTCCGAGATGCTTGCACAAGTCCATAGATGGATCGCTAGAGCTTGCACATTTTGTTAGCACCTTTAGGATTGACAAAACCTTCTAGTTGCATCATATACAACTCTTCTTTAATAAATCCATTAAGGAATGCAGTTTTGTTTATCCATTTGCCAGATTTCATAAAATGCGGCAATTGCTTACATGATTCGGACAGACTTAAGCATCGATGCGAGTGAGAAAATCTCATTGTAGTCAACACCTTGAACTTGTCGAAAACCTTTTGCGACAATTCGATCTTTGTAGATAGTAACACTGCCATCAGCGTCCGTCTTCCTCTTGAAAATCCATTTATTCTCAATGACTTGCCGATCATCGGGCAAGTCCACCAAATTCCATACTTTGTTCTCATACATGGATCCCATCTCAGATTTTATGGCCTCAAGCCATTTTGCGGAATCTGGCCTCATCATCGCTTCCTCATAGTTCGTAGGTTTTTCATGGTCTAGTAACATGACTTCCAGAATAGGATTACCATACCACTCTGGCGCGGAACGTACTCTGGTTGACCTACGAGGTTCGGTAGCAACTTGATCTGAAGTTTCATGATCATCGTCATTAGCTTCCTCACTAATTGGTGTAGGAATCACTGGAACTGATTTCTGTGATGAATTACTTTCCAATAAGGGATCATGTATAGTTACCTCATCAAATTCTACTTTCCTCCCACTCACTTCTTTCGAGAGAAACTCCTTCTCTAGAAAGGATCCATTCTTAGCAACAAAGATCTTGCCTTCAGATCTGTGATAGAAGGTGTACCCATCATTTTGGGTATCCTATGAAGACGCACTTCTCTGATTTGGGTTCGAGCTTATCACGTTGAAACTTTTTCACATAAGCATTGCAACCCCAAACTTTAAGAAACGACATCTTAGGTTTCTTGCCAAACCATAGTTCATACGGTGTCATCTCAACGAATTTAGATGGTGCCCTTTTTTAACGTGAATGCAGCTGTCTCTAATGCATAACCCCAAAATGATAGTGGTAAATTGGTAAGAGACATCATAGATCACACCATATCTAATAAAGTGCGGTTACGATGTTCAGACACACCATTATGCTGGGGTGTTCCAGGTGGCGTGAGTTGCGAAACTATTCCGCATTGTTTCAAATGAATACCAAACTCGTAACTCAGATATTCGTCTCCGCAATCTGATCATAGAAACTCTATTTTCTTGTTACGATGATTTTCTACTTCACTCTGAACTTCTTTGAACTTTTTCAAATGTTTCAGACTTATGTTTCACCAAGTAGATATACCCATATCTGCTCAAATCATCTGTGAAGGTCATAGAATAACGATACCCGCCGCGAGCATCAACACTTATCGGACCGCATACATCAGTATGTATTATTTCCAATAAGTCAGTTGCTCGCTCCATTGTTCCAGAGAACGGAGTCTTAGTCATCTTGCCCATGAGGCATGGTTCATAAGCATCAAGTCATTCATAATCAAGTGATTCTAAAAGCCATCAGCATGGAGTTTCTTCATGTGCTTTACACCAATATGACCTAAACGGCAGTGCCACAAATAAGTTGCACTATCATTATTAACTTTGCATCTTTTGGCTTCAATATTATAAATATTAGTATCACTACGATCGAGACTCAATAAACCATTTATATTGAGTGTATGACCATAGAAGGTTTTATTCATGTAAATAGAACAACAATTATTCTTTGACTTAAATGAATAGCCGTATTGCAATAAACATGATCCAATCATATTCATGCTCAACGCAAACACCAAATAACATTTATTTTAGGTTCAATACTAATCCCGAAGGTAAAGGGAGTGTGCGATGGTGATATTATCAACCTTGGAATCACTTCCAACACCCATCATCACCTTGCCCTTAACTAGTCTTTGTTTATTTTGCAACTCCCATTTCAAGTTACCACTCTTAGCAACTGAACCAGTATCAAATACCGAGGGGTTGCTATCAACACTAGTAAAGTACACATCAATAACATGTATATCAAATATACATTTGTTCACTTTGCCATCCTTCTTATCCGCCAAGTATCTAGGGCAGTTCCACTTCCAGTGACCATTTCCTTTGCAGTAGAAGCACTCAGCTTCAGGCTTTGGGCTTCTTCATGGGAGTGGAACTTGCTTGCGATTCTTCTTGAAGTTCCCTTTATTTCCCTTGCCCTTTTACTTGAAACTAGTGGTCTTGTCAACCATCAACATTTGATGCTTTTCTTGATTTCTACCTTCGTCGATTTCAGCATCACGAAGAGCTCGGGAATCATTTTTGTCATCCCTTGCATATTATAGTTCATCACGAAGTTCCAGTAACTTGGTGATAGTGACTAGAGAACTCCGTCAATCACTATTTTATCTGGAAGATTAACTCCCACTTGATTCAAGTGATTGTAGTACCCAGACAATCTGAGCACATGCTCACTGGTTGAGCTATTCTCCTCCATCTTGTAGGAAAAGTAATGTCAGAGGTCTCATACCTCTCGACATGGGCATGAGTATGAAATACCAATTTCAACTCTTGGAACATCTTTTATGCTCCATGGAGTTCAAAACATTTTTGAAGTCCCGGTTCTAAGCCGTAAAGCATGGTGCACTAAACTATCAAGTAGTCATCATACCGAGCGTTGTCAAATGTTCATAACGTCTGCATCTGCTCCTGCAATAGGTCTGTCACCTAGCGGTGCATCAAGGACATAATTCTTCTGTGCAGCAATGAGGATAATCCTCAGATCATGGACCAAGTCCACATCATTGCTACTATCATCTTTCAACTTATTTTTCTCTAGGAACATATCAAAATAAACGGGGAGCTACATCGCGAGCTATTGATCTACAACATAGTTATGCAAATACTATCAGGACTAAGTTCATGATAAATTAAAGTTCAATTAATCATATTACTTAAGAACTCCCACTTAGATAGACATCCCTCGAGTCATCTAAATGATCACGTGATCCAAATCAACTAAACCATGTCCGATCATCACGTGAGATGGAGTAGTTTTCAATGGTGAATGTCACTATGTTGATCATATCTACTATATGATTCACGTTCGACCTTTCAGTCTCCAGTGTTCCGAGGCCATATCTGCATATGCTAGGCTCGTCAAGTTTAACCCGAGTATTTTGTGTGTGCAAAACTGGCTTGCACCCATTGTATGTGAACGTAGAGCTTATCACACCCGATCATCATGTGGTGTCTCAGCACGAAGAACTGTCGCAACGGTGCATACTCAGGGAGAACACTTATACCTTGAAATTTTAGTGAGGGATCATCTTATAAAGCTACCACCAAACTAAGCAAAATAAGATGCATAAAATATAAACATCAGATGCAATCAAAATACGTGACATGATATGGCCATCATCATCTTGTGCCTTTGATCTCCATCTCCAAAGTATCGTCATGATTTCTATCGTCACCGGCATGACACCATGATCTCTATCATCTTGATCTCTATCAACGTGTTGTCATATGGTCGTCTCGCCAACTACTGCTTTTGCAACTATTGATATCACATAACGATAAAGTAAAGCAATTGCATGGCGCTTGCATCTTACGCAATAAAGAGACAACCATAAGGCTCCTGCCAGTTGCCGATAACTTCAACAAAACATGATCATCTCATACAACAATTTATATATCATCATTTCTTGACCATATCACATCACAGCAAGCCCTGCAAATACAAGTTAGACGACCTCTACTTTGTTGTTGCAAGTTTTACATGGATGCTACGGGCTTAGCAAGAACCGTTCTTACCTACGCATCAAAACCACAACAATTTTTCGTCAAGTGTGTTGTTTTAACCTTCAACAAGGACTGGGCGTAGTCACACTAGATTCAACTAAAGTTGGAGAAACTGTAACGCCCCGAGACCGATGTGCCAGGTGTCCTCCGCTTATTCACTGTTGTTGCCATGTCATTCGCTTGCGTGTTGCATTTCATCTTGTCATCATGTGCATTGCATCATCATGTTTTCAAAACTTGCATCCGTCCCAGTCTCCTCGTTCTGTTCGTTGTTTGTTCTGAGCCCAGAAACACTTGCACGCGCCCGCGGCACCTCCGAATTAGTATTTTATAAGTGGCCGACAAATGTTCTCGGATTGGGTTGAAAGTTGGCATGTGGTCTTATTATAGTGTAGATAGACCGCCTGTCAAGTTTCATCGCATTCGGAGTTTGTTTGATAGCCCAACCGTTAAATTTATAGCGGCACCGTTGCCGGTATTTTCGCCGGACGTTTCGGTCTCCGGAACAGTTGCCGGGCCTCACTTCTCTTCTCTCCTCTCAGCCCGAGGCCTCTCTTCACAGCCCACCTAGTCCCCCCTCTGTCCGAAGCCGCATGATCGCGATCGTACGGCTCAAAAACCCCCTCCTAACCCCCAAACCCTAGCAAATTTGCTATATATGGACACCCCTAGTCCATTTTGGGCAACCTAGACCCCTTCCCCTACCTCCTGCCGCAGCCAACCCCCTCCTCCTCGGATTCAGCACCGCCCCACTCCACCTCCGCCACTTGTCGCCGCCGCCGCCGCGTCTTGGACCAATCCGGGCGCGACACGTCGCCTCCCAGCACCCTGCAGCCAACCCCAGCGCGCCACATCGCCTCCCCAGTGCCCCCACTTCGCCGCGGCCCTCCTGTCCCATCCGCGGCCCGCCCCTGGGCCGAAGCGGGCCCGAGCCGCCGCTGCACGCCCGCAACTCCCCCGCGCCCTGAGCTCCACCTTCGCTCTGCCCGCGCCCGATCCCCGCAGGTGACCAGCGCCTCGCCGCCGATGACCACCAGTCTGAATCCCGACACCTGCTCCTCTCTCCTTCCCCTGCCTCTGCTTCTTCCTCTTCCTCTCTCAGAGCTCTCTCTCCCCATGTTCCGCAGGACCCCGGAGCCTCGTCGCGCTACCGCATGGAGTTCGCCGGATCTCGTGACCCCCGTCGTTCCTGCGCTCAGATCCATGCTGCCCCTCGCCGTCCTCGTCCACCTCCGGCCGGATCCGGTGCCCAGGGACCGGATCTTCCCATTCCCGCCGTCTTCCCATGTCGCTGGAGTCCCAGATCCCGCCGGAGTTCTTCCATCCACCGCCGCCGTCTTCTTCGCAGAGCCAGGGACGAGCTCGCCCGCTCGCAGCGCCTCCCCATGTGGGCCCCATCTCTAGCGCCACCGGCCACATGGGCTTCCCCACAACGCAGATCCCGCCGACCCGATCCACCACCGACCTGGGCCGAGCCAGCTAGGTGAGCCCCGGCCCAGCTCTATCCCTCACCCGTGCGCAATTTTTAGTTTTCTGCAAGCATGCCTGTTTAGCCCAGTCCGTCTCGGATTCGGCCCATACAGTATTTTTTCCATCAGGACGAATTTAGCGATTTTTCCAGAGACTGCCAGTTTTGCAAAAACACCCTTGCACTTCATGCATATCCTAACTAATTAAGCATGCATCAGATTAAAACAAACTTTATATGTAAAATGTTTAGAATTTCATATAGTTTCATAATATGTCACTTTCATCCATGTTTAAAATGTTTAAAATGCTGTTTGTTTAAATTTGTTTAAAAAACTGGCTAAAATGCTTTATTTCATAACTAAATAACCGTAGCTCCGGATTAAATAATATTTATATGTAAATGGGGTAGAAAAATGCCTATATTTACATGGTAGCCTCATCTTGCATTTTAACAACTCTAAAATAATGTTTAGGGCAGAACAGTACCAAACCTTAAATTATGCATATGAGGATTTTCCGAAATTGTTGTTCGTTCCTTCCGGCCTCATTTAAACTTGCCTAGATAGGTAGTTTTCATTTGCTTCACCCTCTTGCCATGTTTAACAACATTTAATATTGTTGGGTACATAAACAAGAGAGAACTAAATAATTGATGTGGTGTTCCGTCAATATGCAACTCGTTGCATATTGTGCTCCACTTAATTTGTAGGGTTGCTGGTGCATTTTGCCATGCCATGCTTCATTAAACCGGACATGCATCATACTTGATTGTGCATCATGTCATGTTTATGTGTTGGTTGTTTACTATGTTGTGTGCTTCTTTTCCGGTGTTTGCTTCTTTGGGTTGGTTCCCATAACGTCGTGTTTGTGAGGACCCGTTCGACTACGTCCGTTTGTCTTCTTCATGGACTCGTTCTTCTTCCTTGCGGGATTTCAGGCAAGATGACCATACCCTCGAAATCACTTCTATCTTTGCTTGCTAGTTGCTCGCTCTTTTGCTATGCCTATGCTACGATACCTACCACTTGCTTATCATGCCTCCCATATTGTTGAACCAAGCCCCTAACCCACCTTGTCCTAGCAAACCGTTGATTGGCTATGTTACCGCTTTGCTCAGCCCCTCTTATAGCGTTGTTAGTTGCAGGTGAAGATTGAAGTTTGTTCCTTGTTGGAACATGGAGGTGTTGTTCCTTATTGGAACATGTTTACTTGTTGGGATATCACAATATATCTTATTTAATTAATGCATCTATATACTTGGTAAAGGGTGGAAGGCTCGGCCTTATGCCTGGTGTTTTGTTCCACTCTTGCCGCCCTAGTTTCCGTCATATCGGTGTTATGTTCCCGGATTTTGCGTTCCTTACGCAGTTGGGTGATAATGGGAACCCCTTGATAGTTCGCCTTGATTAAAGCTTTTCCAGCAATGCCCAACATTGGTTTTACCATTCGCCGCCTAGCCTTTTCTTTTCCCTTGGGGGTCGCGCGCCCAAGGGTCATCTTTATTTTAACCCCCCCCCCCCGGGCCAGTGCTCCTCTGAGTGTTGGTCCACCTGTCAGCTACCGGTGGCCACCAGGGGCAACTCTGGGCTGGCCTACCCGTACCTAGGACAATCTGAGTGTGCCCTGAGAAAGAGATATGTGCAGCTCCTATCGGGATTTGTCGGCACATTCGGGCGGTGTTGCTAGTTTTGTTTTAACTTGTCGAAGTGTCTTGTTGTACCGGGATACCGAGTCTGATCGGAACGTCTCGGGAGGAGGTCTATTCCTTCGTTGACCGTGAGAGCTTGTGATAGGCTAAGTTGGGACACCCCTGCAGGGTTTTGAACTTTCGAAAGCCGTGCCCGCGGTTATGGGTGGATGGGAATTTGTTAATGTCCGGTTGTAGAAAACCTGAAGTTGACCTTAATTTAAAATATGTCAACAGCGTGTGTAACCATGAGGGTCTCTTTCCGGCGGAGTCCGGGAAGTGAACACGGTTGTTGGAGTTATGCTTGACTTAGGTTGCTATAGGATCACTTCTTGATCATACTTTTATCGACCGTGCTTTGCCTTCTCTTCTCGCTCTTATTTGCGTATGTTAGCCACCATATATGCTAGTCGCTTGCTGCTGCTCCACCTCATACCTTTACCTTACCCATAAGCTTAAATAGTCTTGATCATGAGGGTGTGAGATTGCTGAGTCCCTGTGGCTCACAGATACTTCCAAAACCAGTTTGCAGGTGCCGATGAGTCCGTGCAGATGACGCAACCAAGCTCAGGAGGAGCTCGACGAAGATCTTGTCCTTTGTGTTGTTTTGTTCTAGTTGATCAGTAGTGGAGCCCAGTTGGGGTCGATCGGGGACCTTTGTCGCTTTTGGGGTTCTCCTTTTATTTTGGTTCCGTAGCCGGACCTTGATTGTATCTGTATGATGTAATGTTTTATTCATGTAATTGTGTGAAGTGGCGATTGTAAGCCAACTATGTATCTTTTCCCCTATTGTATTACATGGGTTGTTTGCGAAGATTACCTCACTTGCGACATTGCTTTCAATGCGGTTATGCCTCTAAGTCATGCTTCGACCCGTGGGAGATATAGCCGCATCGAGGGCGTTACAGAAACAGACACCCACTGGCCACCTGTGTGCGAAGCACGTCGGTAGAACCAGTCTCGCGTAAGCGTACGCGTAATGTCGGTCTGGGCCGCTTCATCCAACAATACCGCCGAATCAAAGTATGACATGCTGGTAAGCAATATGACTATTATCGCCCACAACTCTTTGTGTTCTACTCGTGCATATAATATCTACTCATAGACCTGGCTCGGATGCCACTGTTAGGGAACGCAGTAATTTCTAAAATTTCCTACGCACACGCAAGATCCATCTGGGTGATGCATAGCAACGAGAAGGGAGAGTGTTATCCACGTACCCTCATAGACCGAAAGCGGAAGCGTTTAATCAATTCGGTTGATGTAGTCATACGTCTTCACGACCCGACCGATCCAAGTACCGAATGTACTGCACCTCAGTGTTTAGCACACGTTTAGCTCGATGATGTCCCACGAACTCTTGATCCAGTTGAGTTTGAGGGAGAGTTCCGTCAGCATGACGGCGTGGCCACGGTGATGATGAGGTTACCAGCGCAGGGCTTCGCCTAAGCACTACGACGATATGACCGAGGTGTGTAACTGTGGAGGGGGGCACCGCACACGGCTAAGATAAATCTTGGAGTGCCTTTGGGGTGCCCCCTGCCCACGTATATAAAGGAGGGAGGGAGAGGAAGCCGACCCTAGAGGGGGGGCTCCAAGGTGTGGGGAATCCTACTAGGACTCCCTAGTCCAAGTAGGATTCCCCTCCTCTTTCCTATTCGGAGTAGGAGAGAAGGAAAGAGAGGGAGAGGGAGAAGGAAAGGGGGGCGCGCCCTCACCCCTTGTCCAATTCGGTTTGGGCAGGGGGAGGCGCGAGCCACCTCTTGGCCCTGCTCCCCTCTCTCCACTAAAGCTCAATAAGAACCATTACTTCTCCCTGCGAATTCCCGTTACTCTCTGGTGCTGCGGAACGTGGTAATTTCAAAAAAAATCCTACGCTCACGCAATATCTATCATGGTGATGCATAGCAACGAGAGGGGAAGAGTGTTGTCCACGTACCCTCGTAGACCGTAAGTGAAAGCATTATGACAACGCGGTTGATGTAGTCATATGTCTTCACGATCCGACCGATCCTAGTACCGAAAGTACGGCACCTCCGCAATCTGCACACGTTCAGCTCGATGACGTCCCACGAACTCTCGATCCAGCTAAGTGTCGAGGGAGAGCTTCGTCAGCACGATGGCATGATGACGGTGATGATGAAGCTACCGGCGCAGGGCTTCGCCTAAGCACTACGACGATATGACCGAGGTGGATTATGGTGGAGGGGGGCACCGCACACGGCTAAGGGATCAATGATCAATTTGTGTGTCACTGGGGTGCCCCCTGTCCCTGTATATAAAGGAGCAAGGGGGAGGTCGGCCGACCTTTGGGGCGCGCCAGGAGAGGAGTCCTCCTCCTAGTAGGAGTAGGACTCCCCTTTCCTAGTCCTACTAGGAGGAGGAAGGGGGAAGGAAGGAGAGGGAGAGAAGAGAAGGAAATGGGGGGGCGTCGCCCCCCTTCCCTTGTCCAATTCGGACTCGAGGGGAGGGGGCGTGCGGCCCTGCCTTGGCCGGCTCTCTCTCTCTCCACTAAGGCCCATGTTGTCCCATTAGTCCCCTCGGGGGTTTCGATAACCCCCCGGCACTCCGATAATTATCCGGTGACCCCGGAACTCATCCGGTGTCCGAATATAGTCATCCAATATATCAATCTTTATGTCTCGACCATTTCGAGACTCCTCGTCATCTCCGTGATCACATCAGGGACTCCGAACTATCTTCGGCTCATCAAACCACATAAGCTCATAATACCGATTGTCACCGAATGTTAAGCGTGCAGATTGATGACCCACAAGTATAGGGGATCTATCGTAGTCCTTTCGATAAGTAAGAGTGTCGAACCCAACGAGGAGCAGAAGGAAATGATAAGCAGTTTTCATTAAGGTATTCTCTGCAAGCACTGAAATTATCGGTAACAGATAGTTTTGTGATAAGGTAATTCGTAATGGGTAACAAGAAATAAAAGTAAATAAGGTGCAGCAAGATGGCGAAATCCTTTTTGTAGCAAAGGACAAGCCTGGAAAAACTCTTATATCAAGGAAAGCTCTCCCGAGGACACATGGGAATTATCGTCAAGCTAGTTTTCATCACGCTCATATGATTCACGTTCGGTACTTTGATAATTTGATATGTGGGTCGACCGGTGGTTGGGTACTGCCCTTCCTTGGACAAGCATCCCACTTATGATTAACCCCTCTTGCAAGCATCCGCAACTACAAAAGAAGTATTAAGGTAAACCTAACCATAGAATGAAACATATGGATCCAAATCAGCCCCTTACGAAGCAACTCATAAACTAGGGTTTAAGCTTCTATCACTCTAGCAACCCATCATCTACTTATTACTTCCCAATGCCTTCCTCTAGGCCCAAACAATGGTGAAGTGTCATGTAGTTCGTGTTCACATGACACCACTAGAGGAGAGACAACATACATCTCATCAAAATATCGAACGAATACCAAATTCACATGACTACTTATAGCAAGACTTCTCCCATGTCCTCAGGAACAAACGTGACTACTCACAAATCATATTCATGTTCATAATCAGAGGGGTATTAATATGCATAAAGGATCTGAACATATGATCTTCCACCGAATAAACCAACTAGCATCAACTACAAGGAGTAATCAACACTACTAGCAACCCACAAGTACCAATCTGAGGTTTTGGGACAAAGATTGGATACAAGAGATGAACTAGGGTTTGAGATGAGATGGTGCTGGTGAAGATGTTGATGGAGATTGACCCCCTCCCGATGAGAGGATCGATGGTGACGACGATGGTGATGATTTCCCCCTCCCGGAGGGATGTTTCGCCGGCAGAATAACTTCGCCAGAGCCCTAGATTGGTTCCGCCAAGGTTCCGCCTCGTGGCGGCGGTGTTTCATCCTGAGAGCTTGCTTATGATTTTTTTTCCAGGGCAAAAGACTTCATATAGCCAAAGATGGGCATCGAAGGCCTGCCAGGGGGCCCACGAGGCATGGGGGCGCGCCTTGGGGGTAGGGCGCGCTTGGGGGGTAGGGCGCGCCCCCACCCTCGTGGATGGTGGGTGGCACCCCTCTGGTGCTTTCTTCGCCCAATATTTTTTATATATTCCAAAACTCTCTTCTGTGAAGTTTCAGGACTTTTGGAGTTGTGCAGAATAGGTCTCTAATATTTGCTCCTTTTCCAGCCCAGAATTCCAGCTGTCGGCATTCTCTCTCTTCATGCAAACCTTGTAAAATAAGAGAGAGTAGGCATAAGTATTGTGACATAATGTGTAATAACAGCCCATAATGCAATAAATATCGATATAAAAGCATGATGCAAAATGGACGTATCACGGACCCTACGGGTTCGAGAACTATGTAGACATTACCAAGACACGTCTCCGGTCAATAACCAATAGCGGAACCTGGATGTTCATATTGGCTCCCACATATTCTACGAAGATCTTTCTCGGTCAAACCGCATAACGATATACATTGTTCCCTTTGTCATCGGTATGTTACTTGCCCGAGATTCGATCGTCGGTATCTCAATACCTAGTTCAATCTTGTTACCGGCAAGTCTCTTTACTCGTTCCGTAATGCATCATCCCGTAACTAACTCATTAGTCACATTGCTTGCAAGGCTTATAGTGATGTGCATTACCGAGAGGGCCCAGAGATACCTCTCCGATACTCGGAGTGACAAATCCTAATCTCGATCTACGCTAACTCAACAAACACCATCAGAGACACCTATAGAGCATCTTTATAGTAACCCAGTTACGTTGTGACGTTTGATAGCACACTAAGTGTTCCCCCGGTATTCGGGAGTTGCATGATCTCATAGTCATAGGAATATGTATAAGTTATGGAGAAAGCAATAGCAACAAACTAAACCATCATCGTGCTAAGCTAATGGATGGGTAAAGTCAATCACATCATTCTCTAATGATGTGACCCCGTTAATAAAATGACAACTCATGTCTATGGTCAGGAAACATAACCATCATTGATTCAACAAGCTAGTCAAGTAGAGGCATACTAGTGACACTCTGTTTGTCTATGTATTCACACATGTACTAAGTTTCTGGTTAATACAATTCTAGCATGAAAAATAAACATTTATCATGATATAAGGAAATATAAATAACAAATTTATTATTGCCTCTAGATTACATTGTAATGATTCTAACACCCATGGAGTCTTGGTGCTGATCATGTTTTGCTCGTGAGAGAGGCTTAGTCAACGGGTATGCAATATTCAGATCCATATGTATCTTGCAAATCTCTATGTCTCCCTCCTTGACTTGATCGCGGATGGAATTGAAGCGCCTCTTGATGTGCTTGGTTCTCTTGTGAAATCTGGATTCCTTTCCCAAGGCAATTGCACCAGTATTGTCACAAAAGATTTTCATTGGACCCGATGCACTAGGTATGACACCTAGATCAGATATGAACTCCTTCATCCAGACTCCTTCATTTGCTGCTTCCGAAGCAGCTATGTACTCCACTTCACACGTAGATCCCGCCATGACGCTTTGCTTGTAACTGCACCAACTGACAGCTCCACCATTTAATAAAAACAAATATCCGGTTTGCGACTTAGAGTCATCCGGATCAGTGTCAAAGCTTGCACCGACGTAACCGTTTACGACAAGCTCTTTGTCACCTCCATATATGATAAACATATCCTTAGTCATTTTCAGGTATTTCAGGATGTTCTTGACCATTGTCCAGTGATCCACTCCTGGATTACTTTGGTACCTCCCTACTAAACTAATAGCAAGGCACACATCAGGTCTGGTACACAGCATTGCATACAAGATAGAACCTACGCTGAAGCATAGGGAATGACTTTCATTTTCTCTCTATCTTCTGCAGTGGTCGGGCATTGAGTCTGACTCAACATCACACCTTGTAACACAGACAATAACCCTTTCTTTGCCTAATCCATTTTGAACTTCTTCAAAACTTTATCAAGGTATGTGCTTTGTGAAAGACCAATTAAGAGACTTGATCTATCTCTATAGATCTTGATGCCCAATATAGAAGCAGCTTCACCAAGGTCTCTCATTGAAAAATTATTATTCAAGTATCCTTTTATGCTATTCAGAAATTCAGTATCATTTCCAATCAACAATATGTCATCTACATATAATATCAGAAATGCTATAGAGCTCCCACTCACTTTCTTGTAAATACAGGCTTCTCCAAAAGTCTGTATAAAACTATATGCTTTGATCACACTATAAAAGCGTATATTCCAACTCTAAGAGGCTTGCACCAGTCCATAAATGGATCACTGGAGCTTGCACACTTTGTTAGCACCTTTTGGATCGACAAAACCTTCTGGTTGCATCATATACAACTCTTCTTTAAGATATCCATTAAGGAATGCAGTTTTGACATCCATTTGCCAAATTTCATAATCATAAAATGTGGCAATTGCTAACATGATTCGAACGGACTTAACCATCGCTACGGGTGAGAAGGTCTCATCGTAGTCAACTCCTTGAACTTGTCAAAAACCGTTTGCAACAAGTCGAGCTTTGTAGACAGTAACATTACCGTCAGCGTCAGTCTTCTTCTTGAAGATCCATTTATTCTCTATGGTCTGCCAATCATCGGGCAAGTCAACCAAAGTCCACACTTTGTTCGCATACATGGATCCCATCATAGATTTCATGGCCTCAAGCCATTTTGCGGAATCTGGGCTCATCATCGCTTCCTCATAGTTCATAGGTTCGTCATGGTCAAGTAACATGACCTCCAGAACAAGATTACGGTACCACTCTGGTGCGGATCTTACTCTGGGTGACCTACGAGGTTTGGTAGTAATTTGATTAGAAGTTTCATGATCATCATCATCAGCTTCCTCACTTGCTGGTGTAGGAATCACTGGAACTGATTTCATTGATGAACTACTTCCCAATAAGGGAGCAGGTACAATTACCTCATCAAGTTCTACTTTCCTCCCACTCACTTCTTTCGAGAGAAACTCCTTCTCTAGAAAGGATCCATTCTTAGCAACGAATATCCTGCCTTCAGATCTGTGATAGAAGGTGTTCCCAACGGTCTCCTTTGGGTATCCTATGAAGACACATTTCTTTGATTTGGGTTCGAGCTTATCAGGTTGAAGCTTTTTCACATAAGCATCACAGCCCCAAACTTTAGGAAACAACAACTTGGCTTTCTTGCCAAACCACAGTTCATAAGGTGTCGTCTCAACGGATTTAGATGGTACCCTATTTAGATGGTACCCTATTTAACGTGAATGCAGCATAACTCCAAAACGATAGCAGTAAATCAGTAAGAGACATCATAGATCGCACCATATCTCGTAAGGTACGATTACGACATTTGGACACACCATTAAGATGTGGTGTTCCGGGTGGCGTGAGTTGCGAAACTATTCTGTATTGTTTCAAATGAAGACCAAACTCGTAACTCAAATATTCTCCTCCACGATCAGATCGTAGAAGCTTTATTTTCTTGTTATGATGATTTTCCACTTCACTCTAAAATTCTTTGAACTTTTCAAATGTTTTAGACTTATGTTTCATTAAGTAGATATACCCATATCTGCTCAAATCATCTGTGAAGGTGAGAAAATAACGATATCCGCCTCGAGCCTCAATGTTCATTGGACCACATAGATCAACATGTGTGATTTCCAATAACTCTGTTGCTCGCTCCATTGTTCCATAGAACGGAGTTTTAGTCATCTTGCCCATGAGGCATGGTTCGCAAGTACCAAGTGATTCATAATCAAGTGATTCCAGAAGTCCATCAGAATGGAGTTTCTTCATGCGCTTTACACCAATATGACCCAAACGGCAGTGCCACAAATAAGTTGCACTACCATTATCAACTCTGCATCTTTTGGCTTCAATACTATGAACATGTGTATCACTACTATCAAGATTTAGTAAAAATAGACCACTCATCAAGGGTGCATGACCATAAAAGATATTAGTCATATAAATAGAACAACCATTATTCTCTGATTCAAATGAATAACCGTCAAGCATTAACCAAGATCCAGATATAATGCTCATGCTCAACGCTGGCACCAAATAACGATTATTTAGGTCTAAAACTAATCCAGAAGGTAGATGTAGAGGTAGCGTGCCGACGGTGATCACATCGACTTTGGAACCATTTCCCACGTGCATCGTCACCTTGTCCTTAGCCAATCTTCGCTTAATCCGTAGCCCCTGTGTCGAGTTGCAAGTGTTAGCAACTGAACCAGTATCAAATACCCAGGAGCTACTGCGAGCATTAGTAAGGTACACATCAATAACATGTATATCAAATATACCTTTCACTTCTCCATCCTTCTTCTCCGCCAAATACTTGGGGCAGTTCTGCTTCTAGTGACCAGTCCCTTTGCAGTAGAAGCACTCAGTCTCAGGCTTAGGTCCAGACTTGGGTTTCTTCACTTGAGCAGTAACTGGCTTGTTGTTCTTCTTGAAGTTCCCCTTCTTACTTTTACCTTTTTTCTTAAAACTGGTGGTCTTGTTGACCATCAATACTTGATACTCCTTCTTGGTTTCTACCTCCACAGCTTTTAGCATTGCGAATAGCTCAGGAATCGTCTTGTCCATCCCTTGCATATTATAGTTCATCACGAAGCTCTTGTAGCTTGGTGGTAGTTATTGAAGAACTCTGTCAATGACACTATCATCAGGAAGATTAACTCCCAGCTGAGTCAAGTGGTTGTGGTACGCAGACATTATGAGTATATGTTCACTAACAGAACTATTCTCCTCCATTTTGCAGCTGTATAACTTATTGGAGACTTCATATCTCTCAATATGGACATTTGCTTGAAATATTAACTTCAACTACTGGAACATCTCATATGCTCCAAGACATTCAAAACGTCATTGAAGTCTCGGCTCTAAGCCGTAAAGCATGGCGCACTAAACTATCGAGTAGTCATCGGCTTTGCTCTGCCAGGTGTTCACAACATCTAGCGTTGCTCCTGCAGCAGGTTTGTCACCTAGCGGTGCTTCCAGGACGCAATTCTTCTGTGCGGCAATGAGGATAATCCTCAAGTTATGGACCCAGTCCGTATAGTTGCTACCATCATCTTTCAACTTAGCTTTCTCTACGAATGCATTAAAATTCAATGGAACAACAACTCGGGCCATCTATCTACAACAACATAGACATGCAAAATACTATCAGGTACTAAGTTCATGATAAATTAAAGTTCAATTAATCAAATTACTTAAGAACCCCCACTTAGATAGACATCTCTCTAATCTTCTAAGTGATCATGTGATCCATATCAACTAAACCATGTCCGATCATCACATGAGATGGAGTAGTTTTCAATGGTGAACATCACTATCTTGATCATATCTACTATATGATTCACGCTCGACCTTTCGGTCTCAGTGTTCCGAGGCCATATCTGCATATGCTAGGCTCGTCAAGTTTAACCCGAGTATTCTGCGTGCGCAAAACTGGCTTGCACCCGTTGTATGTGAACGTAGAGCTTATCACACCCGATCATCACGTGGTGTCTCGGCACGACGAACTGTAGCAACGGTGCATACTCAGGGAGAACACTTATACCTTGAAATTTAGTGAGAGATCATCTTATAATGCTACCGCCGAACTAAGAAAAATAAGATGCATAAAGGATAAACATCACATGCAATCAATATAAGTGATATGATATGGCCATCATCATCTTGTGCCTTTGATCTCCATCTCCAAAGCACCGTCATGATCACCATCGTCACCGGCTTGACACCTTGATCTCCATCGAAGCATTTTTGTCGTCTCGCCAACTATTGCTTCTACGACTATCGCTACCGCTTAGTGATAAAGTAAAGCAATTACATGGCGATTGCATTTCATACAATAAAGCGACAACCATATGGTTCCTGCCAGTTGCCGATAACTGTGTTAAAACACATGATCATCTCATACAATAAAATTTAGCATCATGTCTTGACCATATCACATCACAACATGCCCTGCAAAAACAAGTTAGACGTCCTCTACTTTGTTGTTGCAAGTGTTACGTGGTTGCTACGGGATGAGCAAGAACCGTTCTTACCTACGCATCAAAACCACAACGATTGCTTTTTGATCTTTAGAAAGAACCCTGTTCATTGAATCCGACTCAACTAAAGTTGGAGAAACTGACACCCACCAGCCACCTGTGTGCGAAACACGCCGGTAGAACCTGTCTCACGTAAGCGTACGCGTAATGTCGGTCTGGGCCACTTCATCCAACAATACCGCCGAATCAAGAATCAACTAGTGATGGCAAGCAATATGTATATACCCACGCCCACAATTCCTTTGTGTTCTACTCATGCATATAACATCTACGCGTAGACCTGGCTCGGATGCCACTGTTGGGGAACGCAGTAATTTCAAAAAAAATCCTATGCACACGCAAGATCTATCATGGTGATGCATAGCAACGAGAGGGGAAGAGTGTTGTCCACGTACCCTCGTAGACCGTAAGTGGAAGCGTTATGACAACGCGGTTGATGTAGTCGTACGTCTTCACGATCCGACCGATCGTAGTACCAAAAGTACGGCACCTCTGTGATCTGCACACGTTCGGCTTGGTGACGTCCCACGAACTCTTGATCCAGATGAGTGTCGAGGGAGAGCTTCGTCAGCACGACGGCGTGATGACGGTGATGATGAAGCTACCGGCGCAGGGCTTCACCTAAGCACTACGACGATATGACTGAGGTGGATTATGGCGGAGGGGGGCACCGCACACGGCTAAGGTATCAATAATCAACTTGTGTGTCTCTGGGGTGCCCCTGCCCCCGTATATAAAGGAGCAAGGGGGGTGGCCAGCCGGCCCTTGGGGCGCACCAGGAGAGGAGGAGTCCTCCTCCTAGTAGGAGTACGACTCCCCTTTCCTAGTCCTACCAGGAGGAGGACGGGGGAAGGAAGGAGAGGGAGAGAAGAGAAGGAAAGGGGGGGCGCCGCCCCCCTTCCCTAGTCTGATACGTCCATTTTGCATCATGCTTTTATATTGATATTTATTGCATTATGGGTTGTTATTACATATTATGTCACAATACTTATGCCTATTCTCTCTTATTTTACAAGGTTTACATAAAGAGGGAGAATGCCGGCACCTGGGATTCTGGGCTGGAAAAGGAGCAAATATTAGAGACCTATTCTGCACAGCTCCAAAAGTCCTGAAACTTCACGGAAGTCATTTTCAGAATATATAAAAAATACTGAGCGCGAGAAGTTCACCAGGGGGGCCACACCCTGCCCACGAGGGTGGGGGCGCGCCCTACCCCCTGGGCGTGCCCCCTACCTCGTGGGCCCCCTGGTGGCCCTCCAATGTCCATCTTATGCTATATGGAGTCTTTCGAGGAGGAAAAAATCATACGCCATCTTTCCAGATGAGACTCTGCCGCCACGAGGCGGAACCTTTGCGGAACCAATCTAGGGCTCTGGCGGAGCTATTCTGCCAGGGAAACTTCCCTCCAGGCGGGGGAAATCATCGCCAACGATCCTCTCATTGGGAGGGGGTCAATCTCCATCAACATCTTCACCAGCACCATCTCATCTCAAACCCTAGTTCATCTCTTGTATCCAATTCTTGTCTCTAAGTCCGGGATTGGTAACTGTGGGTTGCTAGTAGTGTTAATCACTCCTTGTAGTTGATGCTAGTTGGTTTATTTGGTGGAAGATCATATGTTCAGATCCTTTATGCATATTAATACCCCTTTGATTATGAACATGAATATGCTTTGTGAGTAGTTACGTTTGTTCCTGAGGACATGGGAGAAGTCTTGCTATTAGTAGTCATGTGAATTTGGTATTCGTTCGATATTTTGATGAGATGCATGTTGTCTCTCCTCTAGTGGTGTTATGTGAACGTCGACTACATGACACTTCACCATTATTTGGGCCTAGAGGAAGGCATTGGGAAGTAATAAGTAGATGATGGGTTGCTAGAGTGACAAAATCTTAAACCCTAGTTTATGCGTTGCTTCGTAAGGGGCTGATTTGGATCCATATGTTTCATGCTATGGTTAGGTTTACCTTAATACATTTGTTGTAGTTGCGAATGCTTGCAATAGAGGTTAATCATAAGTGGGATGCTTGTCCAAGTAAGGACAGTACCCAAGCACCGGTCCACCCACATACCAAATTATCAAAGTACCGAACGCGAATCATATGAACGTGATGAAAACTAGCTTGACGATATTCCCATGTGTCCTCAGGAGCGCTTTTCTCTATATAAGAACTTGTCCAGGCTTGTCCTTTGCTACCAAAAGGATTGGGCCACCTTGCTGCACTTTATTTACTTTTGTTACTTGTTACTTGTTACTTGTTAAAAATTATCCTATCACAAAACTATATGTTACCTATTATTTCAGTGCTTGGAGATAATACCTTGCTGAAAACCGCTTATCATTTCCTTCTGCTCCTCGTTGGGTTCGACACTCTTACTTATCAAAAGGACTATGATAGATCTCCTATACTTGTGGGTCATCATAGTCCAATTCGGACTAGAGGGGAGGGGAAGTGCGGCCCTGCCTTGGTCGGCCGTCTCTCTCTCCACTAAGGCCCATGTTGGCCCATTAGTCCCCCCGGGGGTTCCGATAACCCCCCAGCACTCCGATAATTATCCAGTGACCCCGGAACTCATCCGGTGTCCGAATATAGTCATCCAATATATCAATATTTATGTCTCAACCATTTCGAGACTCCTCGTCATGTCCGTGATCACATCCGGGACTCCGAACTATCTTCGGTTCATCAAAACACATAAACTCATAATATCGATCGTCACCGAACGTTAAGCGTGCGGACCCTACGGGTTCGAGAACTATGTAGACATGACCGAGACACGTCTCCGATCAATAACCAATAGCGGAACCTGGATGTTCATATTGGCTCCCACATATTCTACGAAGATCTCTATGGGTAAAACCGCATAACGATATAGGTTGTTCCCTTTGTCATCGATATGTTACTTGCCCGAGATTCGGTCGTTGGTATCTCAATACCTAGTTCAATCCCGTTACCGACAAGTCTCTTTACTCATTCTATAATGCATCATCCCGTAACTAAATCATTAGTCACATTGCTTGCAAGGCTTATAGTGATGTGCGTTACCGAGAGGGCCCAGAGATACCTCTCCGATACTCGGAGTGACAAATCCTAATCTCGATCTATGCCAACTCAACAAACACCATCGGAGACACGTGTAGAGCATGTTTATAGTCACCCAGTTACATTGTGATGTTTGATAGCACACTAAGTGTTCCTCCGGTATTCGGGAGTTGCATGATCTCATAGTCGTAGGAATATGTATAAGTTATGGAGAAAGCAATATCAACAAACTAAACGATCATCGTGCTAAGCTAACGGATGGGTCAAGTCGATCACATCATTCTCTAATGAGAATCCCGTTAATCAAATGACAACTCATGTCTATGGTTAGGAAACATAACCATCATTGATTCAATGAGCTATTCAAGTAGAGGCATACTAGTGAAACTCTGTTTGTCTATGTATTCACAGATGTACTAAGTTTCCGGTTAATACAATTCTAGCATGAATAATAAAAATTTATCATGATATAAGGAAATATAAATAACAACTTTATTATTGCCTCTAGGGCATATTTCCTTCACCCAGTACTGTGAAAAATACCCGAATCACTCGGAACCTTTCAGATGTCCGAATATAACCTTCAAATATATCGATCTTTATGTCTCGATCATTTCGAGACTCCTCGTCATGTCCGTGATCTCATCCGGGACCCCGAACAACCTTCAGTACATCAAATCACATAACTCATGATACAAATCGTCATCGAACGTTAAGCGTGCGGACCCTACGGGTTCGAGAACTATGTAGACATGACCGAGACACATCTCCGAGCAATAACCAATAGTGGAACCTGGACGCTCATATTGGCTCCTACATATTTTACGAAGATCTTTATCGATCAAACCGCATAACAACATACGTTGTTCCCTTTGTCATTGGTATGTTACTTGCCCGAGATTCGATCGTCGGTATCCTCATACCTAATTCAATCTCGTTATCAGCAAGTCTCTTTACTCGTTCCATAATGCATCATCCCGTAACTAACTCATTAGTCACAATGCTTGCAAGGCTTATACTGATGTGCATTACCGAGAGGGCCCAGAGATACCTCTCCGACAATCGGAGTGACAAATCCTAATCTTGATCTATGCCAACTCAACAAACACCATCGGAGACACCTGTAGAGCATCTTTATAATCACCCGGTTACGTTGTGACGTTTGATAGCACACTAAGTGTTCCTCCGGTATTCGGGAGTTGCATAATCTCATAGTCATAGGAACATGTATAACTCATGAAGAAAGCAATAACAATAAACTAAACGATCATAGTGCTAACTAACGGATGGGTCTTGTCCATCACATCATTCTCTAATGATGTGATCCCATTCATCAAATGACAACACATGTCTATGGCTAGGAAACTTAACCATCTTTGATTAACAAGCTAGTCAAGTAGAGGCATACTAGGGACACTATGTTTTGTCTATGTATTCACACATGTATCAAGTTTCCGGTTAATACAATTCTAGCATGAATAATAAACATTTATCATGATATAAGGAAATATAAATAACAACATTATTATTGCCTCTAGGGCATATTTCCTTCAATATACTCCTCCACCCACTCTTCATTCGTGGAGAGAGCCATCAGAACGTACCTACACTTCCACCATTCATTTTCTGAGAGAGAACCACCTACTCATGTGTTGAGACCAAGATATTTCATTCCAACCACAAGAATCTTGATCTCTAGCCTTCCCCAAGTTGCTTTCCACTCAAATCATCTTTCCACCAAATCCAAATCAGTGAGAGAGAGTTGAGTGTTGGGGAGACTATCATGTGAAGCACAAGGGCAAGGAGTTCATCATCAACACACCATCTATTACCTTTTGGAGAGTGGTGTCTCCTAGATTGGTTAGGTGTCACTTGGGAGCCTCTGACAAGATTGTGGAGTTGAACCAAGGAGTTTGTAAGGGCAAGGAGATCGCCTACTTCATGAAGATCTACCCAAGTGAGGCAAGTCCTTCGTGGGCGATGACCATGGTGGGATAGACAAGGTTGCTTCTTCGTGGACCCTTCGTGGGGTGGAGCCCTCCGTGGACTCACGCAACCGTTACCCTTCATGGGTGTTGGGGAACGTAGTAATTTCAAAAAAAATTCCTACGCACACGTAAGATCATGGTGATGCATAGCAACGAGAGGGGAGAGTGTTGTCCACGTACCCTCGTAGACCGAAAGCAGAAGCATTAGCACAACGCGGTTGATGTAGTGGTACGTCTTCACGATCCGACCGATCAAGTACCGAATGTACGGCATCTTCGAGTTCAGCACACGTTCAGTCCCGATTACGTCCCTCGAACTCCGATCCAGCCGAGTGTTGAGGGAGAGTTTCGTTAGTACGACGGCGTGGTGATGATGTTGATGTTCTACCGATGCAGGGCTTCGCCTAAGCACAACTATAGTATTATCGAGGTGGACTATGGTGGAGGCAGGCACCGCACACGGCTAAGAGACGATCAACTTGATCAACTTGTGTGTCTAGAGGTGCCCCCTGCCCCTGTATATAAAGGAGCAAGGGGGGAGAGGTGCGGCCAGCCTTGGGGCGCGCTAGGAGGAGTCCTAATCCCACCGGGAGTAGGACTCCCCCCCTTTCCTAGTTGGAATAGGACTTGGGACGGAGGAAGAAGGAAAGAGGGGGGCCGGCCCCCTTTGCCCTAAACCAATTCGGTTTGGGCCTTGGGGGGCGCGCCCCACACTTCCCTTGCTTCCCTCCTTTTCCACTAAGGCCCATGTAGGCCCATTAAGCCCCCCGGGGGGTTCCGGTAACCTCCTGGTACTCCGGTAAAATCCCGATTTCACCCGGAACACTTCCGATATCCAAACATAGGCTTCCAATATATCAATCTTCATGTCTCGACCATTTCGAGACTCCTCTTCATGTACGTGATCACATCTAGGACTCCGAACGACCTTCGGTACATCAAACCATATAAACTCATAATATAATTGTCATCGTAGCCTTAAGCGTGCGGACCCTACGGGTTCGAGAACTATGTAGACATGACCGAGACACGTCTCCGGTCAATAACCAATAGCGGAACCTGGATGCTCATATTGGCTCCTACATATTCTACGAAGATCTTTATCGGTCAGACCGCATAACAACATACGTTGTTCCCTTTGTCATCGGTATGTTACTTGCCCGAGATTCGATCATCGGTATCTCAATACCTAGTTCAATCTCGTTACCGGCAAGTCTCTTTACTCGTTCCGTAATACATCATCCCGCAACTAACTCATTAGTTGCAATGCTAGCAAGGCTTAAGTGATGTGCATTACCGAGAGGGCCCAGAGATACCTCTCCGACAATCGGAGTGACAAATCCTAATCTCGAAATACGCCAACCCAACAAGTACCTTCGGAGACACCTGTAGAGCACCTTTATAATCACCCAGTTACGTTGTGACGTTTGTTAGCACACAAAGTGTTCCTCTGGTAAATGGGAGTTGCATAATCTCATAGTCATAGGAACATGTATAAGTCATGAAGAAAGCAATAGCAACATACTAAATGATCGTGTGCTAAGCTAACGGAATCGGTCATGTCAATCACATCATTCTCATAATGATGTGATCTCGTTAATCAAATGACAACTCATGTCTATGGCTAGGAAACATAACCATCTTTGATCAATGAGCTAGTCAAGTAGAGGCATACTAGTGACACTCTGTTTGTCTATGTATTCAAACATGTATCATGTTTCCGGTTAATACAATTCTAGCATGAATAATAAACATTTACCATGAAATAAGGAAATAAATAATAACTTTATTATTGCCTCTAGGGCATATTTACTTCAGTCTCCCACTTGCACTAGAGTCAATAATCTAGATCACATCACCATGTGATTAACATCGATAGTTCACATCATCATGTGATTAACACCCATAGTTCACATCGCCATGTGACCAACACCCAAAGGGTTTACTAGATTCAGTAATCTAGTTCACATCGCTATGTGATTAACACCCAAAGAGTACTAAGGTGTGATCATGTTTTGCTTGTGAGAGAAATTTAGTCAACGGGTCTGCCACATTCAGATCCGTATGTATTTTGCAAATTTCTATGTCAACAATGCTCTGCACGGAGCTACTCTAGCTAATTGCTCCCACTTTCAATATGTATCTAGATCGAGACTTAGAGTCATCCAGATCTGTGTCAAAACTTGCATCGACGTAACTCTTTACGATGAACCTTTTGTCACCTCCATAATTGAGAAATATATCCTTATTCCACTAAGGATAACTTTGACTGTTGTCCAGTGATCTACTCCTAGATCACTATTGTACTCCCTTGCTTAACTCAGTGTAGCGTATACAATAGGTCTGGTACACAGTATGGCATACTTTATAGAACCTATGGCTGAGACATAGGGAATGACTTTCATTCTCTCTCTATCTTCTGCCATGGTCGGGTTTTGAGTCTTACTCAACTTCACACCTTGTAACACAGGCAAGAACTCCTTCTTTGACTGTTCCATTTTGAACTACTTCAAAATCTTGTCAAGGTATGTACTCATTGAAAAAACTTATCAAGCGTCTTGATCTATCTCTATAGATCTTGATGCTCAATATATAAGCAGCTTCACCGAGGTCTTTCTTTGGAAAACTCCTTTCAAACATTCCATTATGCTTTGCAGAATAATTCTATATTATCTCCGATCAACAATATGTCATTCAGATATACTTATCAGAAATGATGTAGTGCTCCCACTCACTTTCTTGTAAATACAGGCTTCACCGTAAGTCTGTATAAAACTATATGCTTTGATCAACTTATCAAAGCGTATATTCCAACTCCGAGATGCTTGCACCAGTCCATAGATGGATCGCTGGAGCTTGCATATTTTGTTAGTACCTTTAGGATTGACAAAACCTTCTGGTTGCATCATATACAACTCTTCTTTAATAAATCCATTAAGGAATGCAATTTTGTTTATCCATTTGCCAGATTTCATAAAATGCGGCAATTGCTAACATGATTCGGACAAACTTAAGCATAGATACGAGTTAGAAACTCTCATCGTAGTCAACACCTTGAACTTGTCGAAAACCTTTTTGCGACAATTCTAGCTTTGTAGATAGTAACACTACTATCAGTGTCCGTCTTCCTCTTGAAGATCCATTTAATCTCAATGGCTCGCCGGTCATTGGGCAATTCAATCAAATTCCATACTTTGTTCTCATATATGGATCTCATCTCAGATTTCATGGCCGCAAGCCATTTCGCGGAATCTGGGCTCATCATCGCTTCCTCATAGTTCGTAGGCTCGTCATGGTCAAGTAACATGATCTCCAGAACAGGATTACTGAGGGAGTCCTGGATTAGGGGGTGTCCGGATAGCCGGACTATACCTTCGGCCGGACTCCTGGACTATGGAGATACAAGATTGAAGACTTCATCCCGTGTTCGGAAGGGACTTTCCTTGGCGTGGAAGGCAAGCTTGGCGATACGGATATGTGGATTTCCTACCATTGTAACCGACTCTGTGTAACCCTAACCCTCTTCGGTGTCTATATAAACCGAAGGGTTTTAGTCCATAGGACGAACAACAATCATACCATAGGCTAGCTTCTAGGGTTTTGCCTCTCTGATCTCGTGGTAGATCTACTCTTGTACTACCCATATTATCAATATTAATCAAGCAGGACGTAGGGTTTTACCTCCTTCAAGAGGGACCGAACCTGGGTAAAAACATCGTGTCCCTCGTCTCCTGTTACCATCCGCCTAGACGCACAGTTCGGGACCCCCTACCCGAGATCCGCCGGTTTTGACACCGACATTGGTGCTTTCATTGAGAGTTCCTCTGTGTCGTCACTTTTAGGCCCGATGGCTTCTCCGATCATCAACAGCGATGCGATCCAGGGTGAGACTTTTCTCCCCAGACAGATCTTCGTATTTGGTGGCTTTGCACTGCGGGCCAATTCGCTTGGCCATTTGGAGCAGATCGAAAGCTACGCCCCTGGCCATCAGGTCAGATTTGGAAGTTTGAGCTACACGGCCGACCTCCGAGGAGACTCGATCTTCGATGGATTCGAGCCGCAGCCAAGCGCGCTGCACTGTCACGATGGGATCTAGCTCTGCCGCCGAACAGTGCCCTGGAGGCCACACCCGCATCAGCTCCGACCCTTAATTCGGAGCCAACTGCGCCAATTGAGGATGGGTGGTTGGACACCGCCTCGGGGGCTGCAATCTCTATGGCGATTGAGCCAAACACCAGCCCTGTCCTCTGCGAAGCCCGTGACTCCAAGGAGCCGGACTCCTCTCCGGACTCCGAGCCCTCCGCGCCCCTATCGATCGAATCCGATTGGGCGGCGATCATGGAGTTCACCACCACAGACATCTTTCAGCACTCGCCCTTCGGCGACATTCTGAATTCACTCAGGTCTCTCTCTTTGTCAGGAGAGTCCTGGCCGGACTATGACCGGCAGGATTGGGATGTGGGCGACAAAGAAACTCGATGCCCACCCACCACCCACTTCGTAGCCACTGTCGATAATTTAAACGACGTGCTCGACTTCGACTCCGAAGACATCGATGGTATGGACGACGATGTAGGAGATGAACATGAACCAACGCCTATAAGGCACTGGACAGCCACCTCATCTCATGATGTATACATGGCGGACACACCCAAAGGAAGCGACGACGAGGAACACAGGGATGCAACGAGGGATCATTCTCTCGAAAAGCAATCAAAGCGGCGACGTAAGCGCCGCTCCAAGCCCCGCCTCGACAGAGACAGCAGCCATACAGACCCAGCCATAGAGCAGGACGAGCCGGCAGACGATGAACATGCCTTCGAGCAACCGTCCGAACAGGGCAACTTGGATAAACAAACCGAACACCCCGTCCCCGGCGAAAACAACAGTCCGGACGACCTTACGCCGGATAGGCTCATGGAGCAGAAGAACCTCCACAAAAGGCTCGTCGCCACTGCGCGTAGCCTGAAAAAGCAGAAGCGGAAGCTCAAAACTGCGGAAGATGCACTCAGAATCAGATGGAGCAAAGTACGCAACACCGCAGACAAATATGGCGGCAGTCGCCGCACAAAAAGCTATCCAAAGCGAAAGCTACTGCCTGAATTTGACGAGGAGGCCTTAGAGCCCCCGCAGTCAAAAAATAGGAAAGCCACCCGGTCGGATAGACGACCGCATGGCCAGCATGGAGCGGCAAGCGGCGCCGCACACAAGCCGGCACGCGATCCACCAAAGGATCCGCATCAAAAAGATGGCCCAGCCAGATCTATCTACGGGCCAAGAAAGCAAGCTCTAGTAAGCAATGCAACACAACAAATATCCGAACATCACGGCACACCCAAATACAGGGGTGCCGCACACCCCCTATGTTTCACCGATGAGGTGCTGGACCATGAATTTCCAGCGGGATTCAAGCCCGTAAACATAGAGGCGTACGACGGAACAACAGACCCTGGGGTCTGGATCGAGGATTATATCCTCCACATACACATGGCCAGAGGAGATGACCTCCACGCCATAAAATACTTACCCCTCAAGCTTAAAGGGCCAGCCCGGCATTGGCTCAAAAGCCTTCCCGAAAACTTCATTGGAAGTTGGGAAGAGCTTGAGGATGCTTTCCGGGCAAATTTTCAAGGGACCTATGTCCGCCCTCCGGATGCAGACGATCTCAGTCACATAACTCAACAGCCCGGAGAGTCAGCCCGGAAATTCTGGAACAAATTTCTTACTAAAAAGAATCAGATAGTCGACTGTCCGGACGCCGAAGCCCTAGCAGCTTTTAAGCATAACGTTCGAGATGAATGGCTCGCCAGACACCTCGGCCAAGAAAAGCCAAGAACAATGGCCGCATTAACAAGCCTCATGACCCGCTTTTGCGCAGGAGAGGACAACTGGTTGGCAAGATGTAGCACCAGCGACCCAAGTACATCCGAAGTTAGGGATGGAAACGGAAAACCCCGACGCAGCAAGGACCAGCGCCGGAATAAGGGAAACAGCCCAAAGAGCACGGCGGTCAACGCCGGATTCAAAAGCTCGCGGCAGAATCAGAGAAAGCCGCCCCTCAAGGATAACAGGGACGAGCTATCCAACTTAAACAAAATCTTGGACAAGATATGTCAAATACACAGTACTCCCGGGAAGCCTGCGAACCATACCCACAGAGATTGTTGGGTTTTCAAGCAATCCGGCAAACTCAACACCGAACACAAGGGGCTCGACACACCAAGTGAGGACGATGACGAACCCCACAAGCAGAGCACCAGGAAACAAAAGGATTTCCCACAAGAAGTCAAAACAGTAAACTTACTTCACGTGACGAACAGAATGGCGCCAACAGAGATACGCGCCATACGGCCTATCCCAAAGGAGTCTCGCCAATGGTTGTTAAAACTGATCACCTTCGACCATCAGGATTACTCTAGAAGTATCCGGAACGCAGGCTGGACTGCCTTGGTATTAGATCCAATAATCGGCGGACTCCACTTTACAAATGTCCTGATAGACGGCGGCGGTGGTTTAAACCTGTTATACCAGGACACAATCCGCAACATGGGGATAGACCCAACAAAAATTCACCACAACAAAACCTCCTTTCAAGGGGTAATGCCAGGCCCGGATGCCCGTTGCATGGGTTCTCTCCGGCTAGAAGTTATGTTCGGCTCCCCCGATAACTTCCGTCGCAAACAGCTAACTTTCCACATCGCCCCATTCTCAAGTAGCTATCAAGCACTGCTGGGACGCGAAGCCTTCGCCCGCTTTAACGCAATACCGCATTATGCATCTCTTACTCTTAAGATGCCCGGTCCACGAGGCATCATCTCATTAAAGGGAAAACTTTGAGTGTTCCTCCCGCGCGGAAGACAGTGCGGCTGCCTTGACAGCCCCACAATAAAGCGGCTTCACCAGCCAAAGCACCTAAACAGGTCATCAAGACCACGGACACGGCTAGACGAGTCCGGCATAAACATATAATTGATAAAGGCTTAATAGCCGTATACCCCTGTACTAGGGGCTCCGCGCATATAAAACAAGAGACAATAAAGCTCAATTTTACCCATTTCGATTCATACTTCGTTTATTTAGTATAACTTATGTTCGGCACGATCTTTCTTCAACTAAGTTCCTTTCTTTTACAGATGAACACCATGCTACGCCCGTCCAGGATACGGCACAACGGAGACACAGGCGCAGACGTGCAGCAAGGACCCGTTCCAAGGATTCTTTTCAGATTAAGACCCTGCGTAAACCTTTTTTACTGTCTCTTGTTGATACACATCCCCTGGTTTCTTGGTATAACCAAGGAGGAGGCTGGCGTTTTGGCATGTGGCCACGTCAGAGTTTTGCGTGTACCTGGACACTAGGGGCTTATTACTAAGGGCGTTATCCCGCCCGCCTTCATAAAGACCGAATACCTTAGGGAGTGTTCGGCGTCGCGAGTTTGGCCTTATATGCATCAGCTCCGAATCATGTCTTTGGTCAAATGTTGGGTTTGCCCGGCTCCTGTGTTTTGCTACCTTACGTTCCGCTCTATCGGCTAAGGCGGCACCAGGAGAACTACTGCGATTGTGCCCCGGTTCGGCCAGGCGAGCACCTCAGTAGAGAAAGCCGAAAACTGACTGTCATGATATAGCGTGAGACTGGTCAACCACTCGATGACTTACCGGAATCTTTAGGATTCCTCCGCACTAACGAACGGCCGCTTCCTGGCCAGGCACATACGCGCCCCGAGTTCCGGCGAGCGCAGGCGCCACCAGGGGCTATATAAGTAGCCTCACTGTCAAACTCCTATGGCTAAGTGAAAGTGATAAAGCACCATAGTCCGATTGCCTAGTTCTCTGCGCTATCACCTCCTTTGTAGGACCAATACGTTGGATTAAGTGTGAAAATGTGCCTTCTGCGAACACCCCCGCATTATGTGCGTGGGGGCTGAAGCCGACGACTGCCATCTTTCAGATTATATATACATATATGTTAAACGGCCGCACATGAGGTATTATAATACTTGCAGGCACAAGTATAAAAAGCTTCTACAATTTATCAAAATATTGTTTTACAATAATCTATGCTATTCGAATATAGTATCCTTCGAGCACTGCGTCTCTATTAAATGAGCGCCTTGCAGAACTTCCTAAAAATAGTGCTCGGCAGGTACTCGGCTTCCATCCGAGTCTAGGGATGCAACAGCGGTGGCCTCCATTTCCGCCCAGTGTGTCTTGACACGCGCAAGAGCCATCCGCGCACCCTCTATGCATGCTGACCTCTTCATTGCATTGATATGCGGCGCGGCACCAAGGAACTGCTGCACCAAGTCGAAATAACTTTTGGGCTCCGGCCTCTCTGGCCACAGATGACTCATGACATACTTCATGGCGAGTCCGGACAACCTATTTAGCTCGGCCCATTCGGCCAAACGATCAGCTAATGACAGTGGATGCTCCAGATTGTGGAACTGCGACCAAAAGAGCTTTTCCACTTCGCGATCTTCTTGATCTCGGAAGTGTTCGGCCACATCTACGGCACTCGCTGCCAAATCCAGATAGGTGTCCACCGTACTCCACATCCGGTCTAATGGAGCATGTTTAGGATCATAGAACTTCCTCCGCAGCATAAAGGGCTTTCCAGCCGCGATCTCTCCGGCCTGACGCAGCTCCTCCTTCATAGCTCTCATCGCAGAGCGATCATCCTTGGCATCGGCAACGGCCTTCTCCAAGTCCGTCTGTTTCGCCTAATCTTCTTTTTTAAGAAGCTTGCAATGGTCAGCAGCGCTCTTCAGCTTCACAGCCATCTCGGCCATTTCCTTCTTGCTTCGGTAGTGAGCAGCCTGTTCGGCTTTCAGCTCTTCAATTGCCTTTTCGGTAGCCGCATCACTTTTCCCGGCTTGCTCCTTGGCTCGGGCAAGTTCCGCCCGAAGATTCTCCATGGCAGCAGCACCATCTGCATCACACGCACACATCGTAAGATACTGGCATAAAGCTCCTCTTACCAGGTGCCGCCAGAGGAATCACATACCTTGTGCCTCGTCAAGCCGCTTGTTGACAAGCACGATGTCGGCATCTGCCACGTCAAGTTGCCGCTTTAGCTCGGCAAATTCATCAGTCCGGCTGGCCACCGAACACTTCGCCGCCTACGTATGAAGGCGGCATATTAGACCTGGGATTATGATCCTCTGCGCGCCATCACTTCTGACAACGCACAGAGTCTCAGGGGCTACTATCTACACAGGGCGCATCTTATTTATGTGCAACTGTCCAAAAAGGGTACATTATTTCGCGTACCTCAAAACCTATCAATAAACTCCTGACGGCCTTGTGCAATCCACTCTCCGCGGATGAAATCCTCTCAATCACCGTACCCATCAATGCACGGTGCTCCTCTAAGATGGATGCTCGCCCTAGCAGATCCTTCAGCTCCTCCGACCGCGCACCAGATGGTGCCGGACTCATCCGATGGCCCTTTTCGAAGGCCGGACGCGGAAGGCTTTGGGGGGCCATATGACTACCTTACGGCCCTTCCGGATTCGGAGAAACCCTCCACGACGATACCTCAGGGTCGCCCGCCTCACAAGGTGGTATGGCAGGGGGAGGCGTTCCTGAAGGAAATATGCCCTAGAGGCAATAATAAAGTTATTATTTATTTCCTTATATCATGATAAATGTTTATTATTCATGCTAGAATTGTATTAACCGGAAACATAATACATGTGCGAATACATAGACAAACAGAGTGTCACTAGTATGCCTCTACTTGACTAGCTCTTTGATCAAAGATGGTTATGTTTCCTAACCATGAACAAATAGTTGTTATTTGATTAACGGGATCACATCATTAGTTGAATGATCTGATTGACATGACCCATTCCATTAGCTTAGCACCCGATCGTTTAGTATGTTGCTATTGCTTTCTTCATGACTTATACATGTTCCTATGACTATGAGATTATGCAACTCCCGTTTGCCGGAGGAACACTTTGGGTGCTACCAAACGTCACAATGTAACTGGGTGATTATAAAGGAGTACTACAGGTGTCTCCAAAGGTAGATGTTGGGTTGGCGCATTTCGAGATTAGGATTTGTCACTCCGATTGTCGGAGAGGTATCTCTGGGCCCTCTCCGTAATACACATCACATAAGCCTTGCAAGCAATGCAACTAATATGTTAGTTGTGAGATGATGTATTACAGAACGAGTAAAGAGACTTGCCGGTAACGAGATTGAACTAGGTATTGGATACCGACGATCGAATCTCGGGCAAGTAACATACCGATGACAAAGGGAACAACGTATGTTGTTATGCGGTCTGACCAATAAAGATCTTCATAGAATATGTAGGAGCCAATATGGGCATCCAGGTCCCGCTATTGGTTATTGACCGGAGACGTGTCTCGGTCATGTCTACATTGTTCTCGAACCGTAGGGTCCGCATGCTTAACGTTTCGATGACAGTTATTATGAGTTTATGCATTTTGATGTACCGAAGTTAGTTCGGAGTCCCGGATGTGATCACGGACATGATGAGGAGTCTCGAAATGGTCGAGACATAAAGATTGATATATTGGATGGCTATATTCGAACACCGGAAGTGTCCCGGGTGATTTCGGAGAAAACCGGAGAGCGGGAGGGTTACCGGAACCCCCCCGGGAGAAGTAATGGGCCATATGGGCCTTAGTGGAGAGAGAGAGAGGGGCTGCCAGAGGTGGGCCGCACGCCACCTCCTCCCTGGTCCGAATTGGACTAGGGGAGGGGGGCGGCGCCCCCCCCCCCCCTTTTCCCTCTCCCCCTCCAACTCTTTCCCCCTCCTAGTAGGAGTCCTACTCCTACTAGGAGGAGGACTCCTCCTGGCGCGCCTAGCAAGGGCCGGCCGGCCTCCCCCTGGCTCCTTTATATACTGAGGCAGGGGGGCACCTCTAGACACACAATTGATCCTCGTGATCGTTCCATAGCCGTGTGCGGTGCCCCCTGCCACCATATTCCACCTCGATCATATCGTTGTAGTGCTTAGGCGAAGCCCTGTGTCGGTAGAACATCAAGATCGTCACCACACCGTCGTGCTGACGGAACTCCTCCCCGAAGCCTTGCTGGATCGGAGCCCGGGGATCGTCATCGAGCTATACGTGTGCTAAGAGCTCGGAGGTGCCGGAGTAACGGTGCTTGGATCGGTCTAATCGGGAAGAAGACGTACGACTACTTCCTTTACGTTGTGTCAACGCTTCCGTTGCGATCTACAAGGGTACGTAGATCATACTCTCCCCCTCGTTGCTATGCATCACCATGATCTTGCGTGTGCGTAGGAAAATTTTGAAATTACTACGTTCTCCAACAGTTCCGCTCTCCATCATCTCCGGAAGAAGATACCCCGAAGATGAGCTTTGCTGAGAAGGGCTAAGGTCCGAGCTACAAGGTAAATTTTTGATAACTTTTCTCAGATATAAAGCAAGGATTTCTCTCATTTCTTAAAAAGAAAACTCCTCTCTACTTACGGCTCGGTGGAGGGTTGATCCGCTTGAGGGCATAATTCGGCCGAAGTATCCCCCAGCACGGGAGCCTCTGGCGAAGATTTCTTCCCCCGCTTTGAGGCCATGGTCTCCGGGTCTTCAGAGGCGGTCCTCTTCTTCCCCTAAGGAGAGGAATTTTCGATTCCTCCCTTCCAAACGGCCTCCTTCGAGGAGACCGTAGCTTCCCTGTCCCCTCCCTCGCTTCCCTCCGAAGGCACAACCTCCAACATCCTGACTAGCACGGGACCCGGCGTGGTCTCGGGGAGGGGGGCCGGACACCTGATTAGCTTTGCTTTCGCTACCCACTCCTATTTAAAGGATAACTCTTTTAAGGGCAATTTTATGATAAATATGCGGATTGCGAGTCCGGGCACAGGGCTACTTACTTGAGTATCCGGGCGGTTGCAGCTCAGACCTGCGTCCTCGGTCAAGTCCGGACATATTGCTTGTGATCCGAAGAACAATTTGTACATCTCCACGGGCGTCGCGCCCATAAAATGTTGGAGAGCCCGTGGTCCCTTTGGATTGAACTCCCACAGGCGGAGGGGGCGATGTTTGCAGGGCAGAGCTCGGCGAATCAGCATAATCTGTGTCACCACGACCAGACTAATATCTCTTTCTAGGAGATCTCGAATGCGGCCCTGCAACAAGGGCACATCCTTGGACGGCCCCCAGTCCAGTCCTTTATTGACCCATGATGCTAGCTGTGGTGGGGGACCCGAGCGAAAGGCAAGTGTCACCACCCACTTGGTGCTCCTTGGAGCGGTAATATAAAACCACTCTCGTTGCCATAAGCTGGACTCCTCTTGAAAAGAGCCTTCGGGCCATGGGGCATCGGCATTCCTGCTTATAACAGCGCCTCCGCACTCCGCATGCCATCCCTCGATCATCTTCGGCTCTACTTTGAAGGTCTTGAGCCATAGTCCGAAGTGAGGAGTAATACGTAGGAAGGCTTCGCACACGATGATGAATGGGGAAATATGGAGGATGGACTCTGGAGCCAAGTCGTGAAATTCCAGCCCATAATAAAACATGAGCCTCCTCACGAAGGGATCCGTTGGGAGGCCTAGCTCCCGAAGGAAGTGAGACATGAACACCACACTCTCACCAGGCTTGGGAGTGGGAATGACTTGCCCTTGAGCAGGCAGCCTATGCCAGATTTCACCGGTCAAGAACCTGGCCTCTCTCAACTTCAGCACGTCCTCCTCCGTGACGGAGGAGGGCATCCATCAGCCTCGAAGGTCGGAACCGGACATTGTCAAAGGTCCGAAGCGCCTAAAATCTAGAGCCTTGGGTGTTGGAACTCGAGGCGAAGGGCGAACTCGTTTGAGATTGAAAGGAGTAAGGCCTTGGTCTCTTTATAAGAGGTTGAATACCAAGGGCCCTCCCCGTGACCGTTTGGGACTCGCCTTGGATCGAGAAAACATACCAACGGGTACGGTTGGGTTACCCATGCCCGTATTGATGAGAATCCCGGAATAAGGGGACACGATCTCTGCTTTGACAGGACGTGCCAAGGAAACCGCCTCGCTAAACGCATTGAGGTGGGACAGTAAAACGATTCGAATAAAGACTTGGCCGTGGTGTGATGTCACGCTACGGAATACATCAGCAGATTAGATTTGTGTAAATATTATTCTCTCTATGACAGTATGTGGAAACTTATTTTGCAGAGTCGGACACAACCTTTGTGTTCAAAATCTTCTATGAAGTACTTGGAGGAGGAACCCGCCTTCCAATGACGAAGACAATCTGCGCGCCAGACTCGTCGTCATTGAAGCCTGGTTCAGGGGCTACTGAGGGAGTCCTGGATTAGGGGGTGTCCGGGTAGCCGGACTATACCTTCGGCCGGACTCCTGGACTATGGAGATACAAGATTGAAGACTTCGTCCCGTGTCGAGAAGGGACTTTCCTTGGCGTGGAAGGCAAGCTTGGCGATACGGATATGTGGATTTCTTACCATTGTAACCAACTCTGTGTAACCCTAGCCCTCTTCGGTGTCTATATAAACTGGAGGGTTTTAGTCCGTAGGACGAACAACAATCATACCATAGGCTAGCTTCTAGGGTTTAGCCTCTCTGATCTCGTGGTAGATCTACTCTTGTACTACCCATATTATCAATATTAATCAAGCAGGACGTAGGGTTTTGCCTCCTTCAAGAGGGCCCGAACCTGGGTAAAAACATCGTGTCCCTCGTCTCCTGTTACCATCCGCCAAGACGCACAGTTCGGGACCCCCTACCCAAGATCCGCCGGTTTTGACACCGACAATTACCGTACCACTCTGGTGCGGATCTCACTCTGGTTTACCTACGAGGTTTCAGTAGTAACTTGATCTAAAGTTACATGATCATCATCATTAGCTTCCTCACTAATTGGTGTAGTAGTCACAGGAACAGATTTCTGTGATGAACTACTTTCCAATAAGGGAGTAGGTACAGTTACCTCATCAAGTTCTACTTTCTCCCACTCACTTGTTTCGAGAGAAACTCCTTCTCTAGAAAGGATCCATTCTTAGAAACGAATTTCTTGCCTTTGGATCTGTGATAGAAGGTGTACCCAACAGTTCCCTTTGGGTATTCTATGAAGACATATTTCTCCGGTTTGGGTTTGAGCTTATCAGGATGAAACTTTTCCACATAAGCATCGCAACCCCAAACTTTAAGAAACGACAACTTTGGTTTCTTGCCAAACCACAGTTCATACGGTGTCGTCTCAACGGATTTAGATGGTGCCCTTTTTTAACGTGAATGCAGCTGTCTCTAATGCATAACCCCAAAACTATAGTGGTAAATCGGTAACAAACATCATAGATTGCACTATATCCAATAAAGTACGGTTATGACATTCGGACACACCATTATGCTGTGGTGTTCCAGGTGGCACGAATTTGTGAAACTATTCCACATTGTTTTAATTGAGGAACTTGTAACTCAAATATTTGTTTCCGTGATCAGATCATAGAAACTTTATTTTCTTGTCACGATGATTTTCCACTTCACTCTGAAAATCTTTGAACTTTTCAAATGTTTCAGACTTATGTTTCATCAAGTAGATATACCCATATCTTCTCAAATCATCTGTGAAGGTGAGAAAATAATGATACCCGCCGCGAGCCTCAACACTCATCAGTATGTATTATTTCCAATAAGTCAGTCGCTCGCTCCATTGTTTCGGAGAACAGAGTCTTTAGTCATCTTGCCCATAAGGCATGGTTCGCAAGCATCAAGTGATTCATAATCAATTGATTCCAAAATCCCATCAGCATGGAGTTTCTTCATGCGCTTTACACCAATATGACCTAAACGGCAGTGCCACAAATAAGTTGCACTATCATTATTAACTTCGCATCTTTTGGCTTCAATATTATGAATATGTGTATCACTACGATCGAGATCCAATGAACCATTTTCATTGGGTGTGTAACCATATAAGGTTTTATTTATGTAAACAAAACAACAATTATTCTCTAACTTAAATGAATAACCGTATTGCAATAAACATGATCAAATCATGTTCATGCTCAAGGCAAACACCAAATAACACTTATTTAGGTTCAACACTAATCCCGAAAGTATAGGGAGTGTGCGATGATGATCATATCAATCTTGGAACCACTTCCAATACCCATTGTCACTTCATCCTTAACTAGTTTCTGTTCATTATGCAACTCCCGTTCCGAGTTACTACTCTTAGCAACTGAACCAGTATCAAATACCGAGGGGTTGCTATAAACACTAGTAAAGTACACATCAATAACATGTATATCCAATATACCTTTGTTCACTTTGCCATCCTTCTTATCCGCCAAATTCTTGGGGTAGTTCCGCTTCCAGTGACCAGTCCCTTTGCAGTAGAAGCACTTAGTCTCAGGCTTAGGACCAGACTTGGGCTTCTTCACTTGAGCAGCAACTTGCTTGTCGTTCTTCTTGAAGTTCCCCTTCTTCCCTTTGCCCTTTTCTTGAAACTAGTGATCTTGTTAACCATCAACACTTGATGCTCTTTCTTGATTTCTACCTCCGTCGATTTCAGCATCACGAAGAGCTTGGGAATCATTTTTGTTATCCCTTGCATATTATAGTTCATCATGAAGTTCTACTAACTTGATGATGGTGACTAGAGAATTCTGTCAATCACTATTTTATCTGGAAGATTAACTCCCACTTGATTCAAGCGATTGTAGTACCCAGACAATCTGAGCACATGCTCACTGCTTGAGCTATTTTCCTCCATCTTTTAGCTATAGAACTTGTTGGAGACTTCATATCTCTCAACTCGGGTATTTTCTTGAAATATTAACTTCAACTCCTGGAACATCTCATATGGTCCATGACGTTCAAAACGTCTTTGAAGTCCCGATTCTAAGCCGTTTAAGCATGGTGCACTAAACTATCAAGTAGTCATCATACCGAGCTTTTGTCAAACGTTCATAATGTCTGCATCTGCTCCTGCAATAGGTCTGTCACCTAGCGGTGCATCAAGGACATAATACTTCTATGCAGCAATAAGGTTAATCCTCAGATCACGGATCCAATCCGCATCATTGCTACTAACATTTTTCGACATAGTTTTCTCTAGGAATATTAAAAAATTAAACGGGGAGCAACATCGTGAGCTATTGATATACAACATAGATATGCTAATACTACCAGGACTAAATTCATGATAAATTGAAGTTCAATTAATCATATTACTTAAGAACTCCCACTTAGATAGACATCCCTCTAATCCTCTAAGTGATCACGTGATCCATATCAACTAAACCATGTCCGATCATCACGTGAGATGGAGTAGTTTCAATGGTGAACATCACTATGTTGATCATATCTACTATATGATTCACGCTCGACCTTTCGGTCTCTGTGTTCCGAGGCCATATCTGTTATATGCTAGGCTCGTCAAGTTTAACCTGAGTATTCCGCGTGTGCAACTATTTTGCACCCGTTGTATTTGAACGTAGAGCCTATCACACCCGATCATCACGTGGTGTCTCAGCACGAAGAACTTTCGCAATGGTGCATACTCAGGGAGAACACTTATACTTTGATAATTTAGTGAGGGATCATCTTATAATGCTACCGTCAATCAAAACAAGATAAGATGCATAAAAGATAAACATCACATGTAATCAAATATAAGTGATATGATATGGCCATCATCATCTTGTGCTTGTGATCTCCATCTCCGAAGCATCATCATGATCTCCATCGTCACCGGCATGACACCATGATCTCCATCATCTTGATCTATATCAATGTGTCGTCACATGGTCGTCTCGCCAACAATTGCTCTTGCAACTATTGCTATCGCATAGCGATAAAGTAAAGCAATTATTTGGCACTTGCATCTTATGCAATAGAGAGACAACCATAAGGCTTTTGCCTGTTGCCGATAACTTCAACAAAACATGATCATCTCATACAACAACTTATATCTCATCACGTCTTGACCATATCACATCACAACATGCCCTGCAAAAACAAGTTACACGTCCTCTACTTTGTTGTTGCAAGTTTTACGTGGCTGCTACGGACTTAGCAAGAACCGTTCTTACCTACGCATCAAAACCACAACGATACTTTGTCAAGTTGGTGATGTTTTAACCTTCACAAGGATCGGGCGTAGCCACACTCGGTTCAACTAAAGTTGGAGAAACTGACACCCGCCAGCCACCTATGTGCAAAGCACGTCGGTAGAACCAGTCTCGCGTAAGCATACGCGTAATGTCGGTCCGGGCCGCTTCATCCAACAATACCGTCGAACCAAAGTGTGACATGCTGGTAAGCAGTATGACTTATATCGCCCACAACTCACTTGTGTTCTACTCGTGCACATAACAACAACGCATAAAACCAGGCTTGAATGCCACTGTTGGGGAACGTAGTAATTTCAAAAAAATTCCTACGCACACACAAGATCATGGTGATGAATAGCAACAAGAGGGGAGAGTGTTGTCCACGTATCCTTGTAGACCGAAAGCGGAAGCGTTAGCACAACGCGGTTGATGTAGTCGTACGTCTTCACGATCCGACCGATCAAGTACCGTACGTACGGCACCTCCGAGTTCAGCATATGTTCAGCCCGATGACGTCCCTCGAACTCCTATCCAGCCGAGTGTTGAGGGAGAGTTTTGTCAGCACGACGGCGTGGTGACGATGTTGATGTTCTACCGATGCAGGGCTTCGCCTAAGCACCGCTATAGTATTATCGAGGTGGACTATGGTGGAGGGGGGCACCGCACACGGCTAAGAGACGATCAACTTGATCAACTTGTGTGTCTAGAGGTGCCCCTGCCCCTGTATATAAAGGAGCAAGGGGGGAGAGGTGCGGCCAGCCTTGGGGCGCGCCAGGAGGAGTCCTACTCCCACCGGGAGTAGGGCTCCCCCCTTTCCTAGTTGGAATAGGACTTGGGAGGGGGAAAGAAGGAAAGAGAGGGGGCCTACCCCCTTTGCCCTAAACCAATTCGGTTTGGGCCTTGGGGGGCGCGCCCCACACTTCCCTTGCTTCCCTCCTTTTCCACTAAGGCCCATGTAGGCCCATTAAGCCCCCCCCGGGGGGGTTCCGGTAACCTCTCGGTACTCCGGTAAAATCCCGATTTCACCCGGAACACTTCCGATATCCAAACATAGGCTTCCAATATATCAATCTTCATGTCTCGACCATTTCAAGACTCCTCGTCATGTCCGTGATCACATTCGGGACTCCGAACAACCTTCGGTACATCAAAACATATAAACTCATAATATAACTGTCATCATAGCGTTAAGCGTGCGGACCCTACGGGTTCGAGAACTATGTAGACATGACCGAGACACGTCTCCGGTCAATAACAAATAGCAGAACCTGGATGCTCATATTGGCTCCTACATATTCTATGAAGATCTTTATCGGTCAGACCGCATAACAACATACGTTGTTCCCTTTGTCATCGGTATGTTACTTGCCCGAGATTCGATCGTCGGTATCTCAATACCTAGTTCAATCTCATTACCGGCAAATCTCTTTACTCATTCCGTAATACATCATCCCGCAACTAACTCATCAGTTGCAATGCTTGCAAGGCTTAAGTGATGTGCATTACCGAGAGGGCCCAGAGATACCTCTCCGACAATCGGAGTGACAAATCCTAATCTCGAAATACGCCAACCCAACAAGTACCTTCGGAGACACCTGTAGAGCACCTTTATAATCACCCAGTTACGTTGTGACGTTTGGTAGCACACAAAGTGTTCCTCCGGTAAACGGGAGTTGCATAATCTCATAGTCATAGGAACATGTATAAGTCATGAAGAAAGCAATAGCAACATACTAAACGATCGTGTGCTAAGCTAACGGAATGGTTCATGTCAATCACATCATTCTCCTAATGATGTGATCTCGTTAATCAAATGACAACTCATGTCCATGGCTAGGAAACATAACCATCTTTGATCAATGAGCTAGTCAAGTAGAGGCATACTAGTGATACTCTGTTTGTTTATGTATTCACACATGTATCATGTTTCCGGTTAATACAATTCTAGCATGAATAACAAACATTTATCATGAAATAAGGAAATAAATAATGACTTTATTATTGCCTCTAGGGCATATTTCCTTCAATGGGTTGAAGTCTCCATCAACGTGGATGTACGATAGCTCCACCTATCAGAACCACGCCAAAAATCTCCATGTCTACATTGCGTTTGCCCCCTCTAAACTTCTCCCTTTACCTTCATGTGCAATGATTTACATTCCGCTGCTATACTCTTATACTTGCATGTGTAGGTTGATTTCTTGACTTGTGCTAAGTTGCTAAAAATCTGCCAAGACTTAAGAATGGGAAAATGCTAGATTTTTATTTGGTCAAGTAGTCTAATCATCCCCCCTCTAGACATACTTTCGATCCTACACCTCCTTTTATTAAACATGCTTTATTCCTATTTTTAGATTTTACCGTGAGTTGGCAATTTAAGCTATACAACGGGTAGAAAGCAGAGGTTTAGAATGCACTCAACTAGAAAAATGACTTTCTCACCACATAACCATAACCAACTCCATAGAACAATCAAACATCCCTATTTAAACTTCTGCTAGTCCAGATAGTTACCTATATGTGCCTTCTAGGCTTCACAAAACGCCTAGTTTATAATGTAATGTGACCCTAATAGTGACACATCACCTTTTACAACTAGTACAAATGTCCATTTATTGCCGAGAGCACCATATTGGCAACCACCATGTCACATACAGAACGTGTTTCATATATGCGCTCGGGGCCATATTGACGGTTATTATGGCTATTGGGGTCCTATGGCTACTCTACTATAGGTGCTCTAAGGACATCTCAAGGGCATACCTCATATTACCTCCCTCCATGTCCAATATTTTATATTACTAAAACAAAGTCTAAAATATATACATAAACAATCCTAAAAAGTTCTTGTCTTATCCACATTAGAAAAATGAAGTAATAAATAAGGATTGATTTCTTGTCTTTCACGTGCAACTAAAGAATAGGTAATTTATTTTTTGAATACAACGTACTTCAAGTCGAGAAAGTGTATTCGTAAAAATACTTGGAAGAAACCGACTTTTTTTTTGTAATACAATCGTATTCTTTAATAAAATAACGATCATTTTCTAGTGGCAATGAACATCAAAAACCTGGGTAGCAAACAAACAAATAACGATGTTTTGAACTAATATGAAATGACTTATGAAAAAGAAATTAAGTTATTCAATAATTTTGGTTCTTCTTTGAATGTACTTCTATGTGTCGAATTAATCGGTACAATATTCTCAGAACAAATCCCTCAAATATAGAATCCCTATAATGAAACATGAGGACTATATATACGAAAATTATGAATGGTGGAGTATTCTTACAATAGGACTTGCAACTTTAGCCCATTTCTTTGCAAAGAACAAATGTACACCGATGTACCATTTGTCCAGCTCCCATTTGTCCGACCTATGTTTGCCAATTTACAATTTGTTTCGACCAAACATGAGCACTCAAAATTCATGGTATAAACATACAAATAAATAGTTTAGATTTATAAGTACAAAGTTCAAACATAAATATTATTTGAAGTACATAGCTTAGACATAAAAAAAATTAAAATGACATCACGAATCTATTGGGTTTCATAAATGCTCCACATGATCGTTGTCGCAAGACCGCTGAGAAGTTGTTGATGTACTTCTCGATCTCGAAGTTGTTGGCGCATCTTGAGAAAATGTGCAACTCGCTTTGCCTCTTGTTTGGGGGGGGGGGGGGGGGGGGAATGTTCTCCGGGCTCTCAAAATCAATATTGCATACACCATCGTCCTCATTCAGTCGCCCCTCACATGTATGTTGTGCGTCAATACGCATGCAGTCATCACCCCGTCACGAATATCCCACTGACTTTGGAGCACCCCAAATGTCTTCTCCACATTATTCATAACACCTCCTTGCATTTGGGCAAAGAGAGATTTTCTTTGGTTACCGCAGGGGGCCGAAGATCGTCTTCACAATGACATCCACTAAGAATGCATACCATCGACAAGATAGTAGTACCGTGCGGTGTAGTTGTGCTTATTGATGGTGTAGTTGCATACCGCGCTAGTAGGTTGATCATTCGGGGATTCATCTCAGTTAACTTGCTCCCAACTGCTCCCGGACCATGAATATTAATCGGGCTGTGTTAAGGAAAGCACTGAATTTTCTTCCTCGCCGTGCTGTCCGAGCAAGACAGGGACACGTGAAAGAAGTAATCGTCCCGGCCACAGACCAAGCAGGCTGTCCTCGGACAGTTGGACTCAGTAACGACAAATTTTGTACTAGCAATTTTGTAGCACTGATGAGCTTCCCTAGTTTTTCAGTAGTACTACTGTGTATAGCCTTCGATTCGGCAAGAGCAGTGCGCAGGCCATCAGCGTCTGACCATATATGTTGGTGCAGCGGCGCAGGGCGACGACCAGGGCAGAGGTGAGAATAGCCAAACCAGAGCAGCAGTCCGATGGAGTCAGATGTTGTAGATGAATGTTGGGTGGCCCAACGCCTCCAACCCATCACGAAACCGGGTGCGGCCGCCGGCGTAGGTGCGTGCAGGCTGCTTGACCTGACCAAAGCTCGCAGCCGCTGGCCAGTTTCACCCATGCATCTACCTGCTGCATTAGCTTTGCCTGACCTGATAGGCTGATAGTAATGCAGTTTTGGCACCAACCTCTCCTCCCCTCTCCCACACGTCCCGCTCAGCTGGCGGTACCTCCCCACCAAATCAAGGCTACGTCCGTCCGTCCTCCTTGCCTGTTGCATGCACGCACACGCATGTTTCACTGTTTCCTCAAGCTGCCCCGGGAGCTGCGAGCCTGCATGCACACTCCGGTCCTGTGTAGAGTATGTATGTGTAAATAAAATATAAAATCGACCAAGCATGGCTCACCTAGACCTCGCCAAGCAAGCCGGGCGTACCGTGCGGTAGGGTGGTGCAGGGCGTACCGCGGCCGGGCGCATGCGCCGTGCGCCTTCAATGCGCGCGCATTGAATGGCTCCCCCCGGCCCCCATTGTTAGGTGCGAGCGGCACGCGGCGCGCACCGTCGCGCGCCCGGGCATGCATGCGTGCATGCAAAGCCGGCGCCACTGACGCGCCGCTGGTTCGGTTCGGAGCGGAGCGGCCCGCCCGCCCAACGGCTCCGGGCGGCGATTAATGGCCTGACCCGGACGTTCCCCCGCGCGGCGGTGACCCGCACGTCAAACCTTCTTCATGCCCCGCCTCCATATATCCCGCGCGCACGCAGGGCGGATGGGGTACGGGCCACTGCCTTGGCCTACTCCTCCAGCTGCAGTGATCATCACTGGCCGCCTTCCCAGTCGCTCCCAAGTCGTCGCGACAGCAGCAAGCCAATTCATTGCCATCCATCGCCTTGCTTGCCCTCTCCCCGGCCGCTTCTATATAGCCCCGTCCTGCCGATCACATTCCATATTGCACCACCTCTCCCGTCCTCACCTCACCTCTCACCGCGCTCCGGCGATCGAGCTTGGCCAGCTTAGCGATGGAGGCAGGGACGTGGGCGGTGGTGGTGGCGGCGGCGGCCGCGTACCTGGCGTGGTTCTGGCGGATGTCGCGCGGGCTCAGCGGGCCCCGGGTGTGGCCGCTGGTGGGCAGCCTGCCGGGGCTGCTGCAGCACGCGGAGGACATGCACGAGTGGATCGTCGGCAACCTGCGCCGCACCGGGGGCACCTACCAGACCTGCATCTTCGCGGTGCCCGGCGTGGCCCGCCGCGGCGGGCTGGTCACGGTCACGTGCGACCCCAGGAACCTGGAGCACGTCCTCAAGGCGCGCTTCGACAACTACCCCAAGGGCCCCTTCTGGCACGGCGTCTTCAGCGACCTGCTCGGCGACGGCATCTTCAACTCCGACGGCGACACCTGGGTGGCGCAGCGCAAGACGGCCGCGCTCGAGTTCACCACGCGCACGCTCCGCACCGCCATGTCCCGCTGGGTCTCCCGCTCCATCCACCACCGCATGCTCCCCATCCTGTCCGACGCGGCGGCCTCCGGCGCGCACGTCGACCTGCAGGACCTCCTCCTCCGCCTCACCTTCGACAACATCTGCGGCCTCGCCTTCGGCAAGGACCCGGAGACGCTCGCCCGCGGCCTCCCCGAGAACGCCTTCGCCACCTCCTTCGACCGCGCCACCGAGGCCACGCTCAACCGCTTCATCTTCCCGGAGTTCGTGTGGCGGTGCAAGAAGTGGCTGGGGCTCGGCATGGAGACCACGCTGGCGCGCAGCGTCGCGCACGTCGACCGCTACCTCTCCGCCGTCATCAAGACGCGCAAGCTCGAGCTCGCCAGCAAGAGCGACGGGTCCACGCCGCATGACGACCTCCTGTCGCGCTTCATGCGCAAGGGGACCTACTCCGACGACTCCCTGCAGCACGTGGCGCTCAACTTCATCCTCGCCGGCCGCGACACCTCCTCGGTGGCGCTCTCCTGGTTCTTCTGGCTGGTCTCCACCCACCCGGACGTCGAGCGCAAGATCGTGCGCGAGCTCTGCGCCGTCCTGGCGGCGTCCCGCGGCGTAGACGACCCGGCATTGTGGCTGGCCGCCCCGTTCGACTACGAGGAGCTGGACCGCCTCGTGTACCTCAAGGCGGCGCTCTCGGAGACCCTCCGGCTGTACCCGTCCGTGCCGGAGGACTCCAAGCACGTGGTCGCCGACGACTACCTCCCCGACGGCACGTTCGTGCCGGCCGGGTCATCCGTCACGTACTCCATCTACTCGGCCGGGCGCATGAAGACGGTGTGGGGGGAGGACTGCCTGGAGTTCCGGCCGGAGCGGTGGCTGTCGGCCGACGGCAGCAAGTTCGAGCCGCACGACTCGTACAGGTTCGTGGCGTTCAACGCCGGGCCGCGCATATGCCTGGGCAAGGACCTGGCGTACCTGCAGATGAAGAACATCGCGGGGAGCATCCTCCTCCGGCACCGCCTGGCCGTGGCGCCGGGGCACCGCGTGGAGCAGAAGATGTCGCTCACGCTGTTCATGAAGCACGGGCTCCGGATGGTGGTGCGCCCGCGCGACCTCGCCCCGACCCTCGACGAGCTCCCCGCCGCGGCGCCCGCCGTCGCGGCCTGCGCGTAGAAGATCGATGGGTATGGCCCCCCGGTGCCGTGCATGCATGCTCCACGTACGTACGGTTCGTGCCATATGGGGAAGGTCCGGAGGACAAAGTTGGAAGTGGCAAGAAAACTGTGTAGATACACGAGTCCAACACACCAACAGGTACTACTTAGTAGGTGAGTATATCTACATCGGGATAAAAGGGATCTGTCTAAAAATATCCAAATCAGAAAGAAAGGGAAAACACAGGGGCAACAAACAATAATGCCCCTCTCCTGTACTGTACTGTACTGTACTGAACTACTCCTTTCATTCCTAATTACTTGTCTTGGATTTGTCTAGATACGGATGTATCTAGACTTATTTTAGTGCTAGATATCTCCGTATCTAGACAAATCTAAGACAAGTAATTCGGAACGGAGGAAGTACGTATGACACACTAGAAGTGTATAAGCTCCAAATTCGTCTGGGCGGTTTGTGTTAATGCGCCGCCGATTGTTGTTGTTAGCAGAGAGGTTGCGTGTGCACATGCGAGGTGAAACATATGATTATTTTCTGGATGGACCCGTTGGTCCGGGCTGCTTATTAATTCCCCTTTCTATTTCTGGCGTCTTGATTGCCGGTAGGTAGCTACTGATGGCACGAGGTCGACATGGAGATCAATGGACATCGCTGTTTCCATCTTAAGGTTGTTTGAGGCTCGTGCACGAGACCGAGAGGGCGACACTCTTCCTTTGTCGAGGCGATACATCATACTCTGTTCTCCAGGACGGTGCATCAAGGAGGCAATGCAAACTGATAGAGAGTTCCGACGCGCCTTTGCATTCCCATTTGATGGTTTTCCGGTCGAAAATTTATGTTCACGAGTTGGGAGGGCCTATGGATCAGGCACCTGAATTTTTCAGCTGTTTCAGTCACTTTATTTCTGAATCGTCCGATCAGTATCCAACGAACAACATACAACACAGAAGGAAAGAGGGAAAATGTGACTGAAATTATTTTATTTTCAGTCAGTTTTTCGGTACAATGTGCTCAGGTACACTCCAACTCAATACCAGGGCCCGCCTTACACCTCCCGGCCAACCATTGGCAGCGCTAATAAGCCATGTTTCCATGCGCTTGCTGATTATATCATGTAGACATGTAGTACAAGCACTCATTTTGCTTTATCTAAAAAAAACACTCATTTTGCTATGAGATTCATAATTGTACTGATTTAACTTAAGTACTTCTATTAGAAACAAATTTGCAAACATGGCAAGTAATTACAAATATTGACACTTGCTTGTACACATCTCCACCTCTTTTTTCTACGTAACATGAAAGATATTCCCTTTGTCCTTGACAAGAAAATAACATATTTAGTAATTATAATAGAACTTATCTGAAATATATATAAGTGCACAATATATTTGGTCATAGCCGAGGCGAACGTGTATGTGTCATACCTCAAAGAAGAAAGTTTACTTCTAAAGAAGAAGAAAAAAATGTTGTGCTTCCTGACAAAAACAAACAGAAACTTTCTCTCAAAGAAAGAATGATTATGAGAATGGTTTACACCTAAAAGAAACAACAAGAAACTATTTTTAAAAATATTGTACAACTATACCTAACAGGAACAAATCATAGTGGATGGGTGTTTAGCCCAGTGGCAAGAGCGCGGTTGTGCGCCTTGGCAGACCCAATCCCGTGGGCAGATAAAATATGTAAAACTTGTCGGAAATTCACTTTGGTGCATAGGTGTATATGCATCCATTGTCTAAATACACATTTTTAAAAGTAAAAAATATTTAAGAAAAAAATCCCGTGTGTAAATCCAGACGTTATATGTGCATGCACCAAGTTTCGATGAAAAAGGACATTTTTTATAGCTTGTGTAAAAAAAGGCAATTTTCGATCACGAGGCATTTTTTAAATATTTTTTATACATGCCACAAAAATGTCCTTTATCACCGAAATTTTGTGTGCGAACATAGGATATCCAGATGTACATGCAGGGTTTTTTCTCGATTTGTTTTACATTTTGAAATGTGTGTTTTATATGTATCTCATAATAGGAGTACCTACACCTAGGAGCCAAAACGCCACTCTTCTATACTGCTTTTCTATAAACTAGTGCAACTTCAATAATAGTTATTATACAAAAATGGATCAAATTTGAAGTTCCAAATACAAATTTTAACAGTGTCACATTGTTGGGGAATGCAGCATGCAATTTCAAAAAAATCGTACGATCACGCAAGATCTATCTAGGAGATGCATAGCAACGAGAGGGGAGAGTGTGTCCGCGTACCCTCGTAGACCGAAAGCGGAAGTGTTAGCTTAACGCGGTTGATGTAGTCGAACGCCTTCTCGATCCAACCGATCAAGCACCGAACGTACGACACCTCCGAGTTCAGCACATGTTCAACTCGATGACGTCCCTCGAACTCTTGATCAAGCAAAGTGTCGAGGGAGAGTTTCGTCAGCACGACGGCGTGGTGACGGTGATGGTGAAGTGATCCGCGCAGGGCTTCGCCTAAGCACGACGACAATATGACCGGAGGAGTAAATGGTGCAGGGGGGCGCCGCACATGGCTAAGAACAATTGGTGTATCTTAGAGGCGCCCCCGCCCCCGTATATAAAGGAGGGAGAGGGGAGGAGTCCGGCCTAGGGGCGCCCCAAGTGGGAGGAGTCCCACTTGGGCTCCTAGTCCAATTTGCCCCCCTCCTTTTATCGGAGGGGGAAAGGGGGAGGAGAGTGAGAAGGAGAAGGAAAGGAGGTAGCCGTCCCCTCCCCTAGTCCAATTCAGACTCCTCTCTCGGTCCATTTCAGATACTTCAGGATGTTCTTGACCGCTGTCCAGTGATCCACTCCTGGATTACTTTGGTACCTCCCTGCTAAACTTATAGCAAGGCACACATCAGGTTTGGTACAGAGCATTGCATACATGATAGAACCTATGGCTGAGGCATAGGGAATGACTTTAATTTTCTCTCTATCTTCTGCAGTGGTCGGGCATTGAGTCTGACTCAACTTCACGCCTTGTAACACAGGCAAGAACCCTTTCTTTGATTTATCCATTTTGAACTTCTTCAAAACTTTATCAAGGTATGTGTTTTGTGAAAGTCCAATTAAGTGTCTTGATCTATCTCTATAGATCTTGATGCCCAATATATAAGCAGCTTCACCGAGGTCTTTCATTGAAAAACTCTTATTCAAGTATCCTTTTATACTATCCAGAAATTCTATATCATTTCCAATCAACAATATGTCATCCACATATAATATCAGAGATGCTACAGAGCTCCCACTCACTTTCTTGTAAACACAAGCTTCTCCAAAAGTCTGTATAAAACCATATGCTTTGATCACTTCATCAAAGCTTATATTCCAACTCCGAGATGCTTGCACCAGTCTAGAAATGGATTGCTGGAGCTTGCACACTTTGTTAGCACCTTTAGGATCGACAAAATCTTCTGGTTGCATCATATACAACTCTTCTTTAATAAATCCATTAAGGAATGCAGTTTTGACATCCATTTGCCAGATTTCACAAAATGTGGCAATTGCTAACATGATTCGGACAGACTTAAGCATCGCTACGAGTGAGAAAATCTCATCGTAGTCAACACCTTGAACTTGTCAAAAACCTTTTGCGACAAGTCGATCTTTGTAGATAGTAACACTACCATCAGCGTCTGTCTTCCTCTTGAAGATCCATTTATTCTCAATGGCTTACCGATCATCGGACAAGTCAACCAAAGTCCATACTTTGTTCTCATACATGGATCCCATCTCAGATTTCATGGCCTCAAGCCATTTCGCGGAATCTGGGCTCATCATCGCTTCCTCATAGTTCGTAGGTTCATCATGGTCTAGTAACATGACTTCCAGAACAGGATTATCGTACCACTCTTGTGCGGAACGTGCTCTATTCGACCTACGAGGTCTAGTAGTAATTTGATCTGAAGTTTCATGATCATTATCATTAGCTTCCTCTCTAGTTGGTGTAGGCATCATGGGAACGGTTTTCTGTGATGAGCTACTTTCCAATTCGAGAGAAGGTACAATTACCTCATCAAGTTCTACTTTCCTCCCACTCTTTTCGAGAGAAACTCCTTCTCTAGAAAGGATCCATTCTTAGCAACAAAGATCTTGCCTTCGGATCTGTGATAGAAGGTGTACCCAACAGTTTCTTTTGGTATCCTATGAAGACGCACTTCTGCGATTTGGGTTCGAGCTTATCAGGCTGAAGCTTTTTCACATAAGCACCGCAACCCCAAACTTAAAGAAACGGCAGCTTAGGTTTCTTGCCATACCACAGTTCATACGTGTTGGGGAACGTAGTAATTTCAAAAAAATTCCTACGCACACGCAAGATCACGGTGATGCATAGCAACGAGAGGGGAGAGTGTTGTCCACGTACCCTCGTAGACTGTAAGCGGAAGCGTTATGACAACGCAGTTGATGTAGTCATACGTCTTCACGATCGACCGATCCTAGTACCGAACGTACGACACCTCCGCGATCTGCACACGTTCGACTCGGTGACGTCCCACGAACTCACGATTCAGCAGAGTGTCGAGGGAGAGCTTCGTCACCACGACGGCGTGATGACGGTGATGATGAAGTTACCGGTGCAGGGCTTCACCTAAGCACTACAACGATATGACCGAGGTGGATTATGGTGGAGGGGGCACCGCACACGGCTAAGAGATCAATGATCAACTTGTGTGTCTACGGGGTGCCCCCTTCCCCCGTATATAAAGGAGTGGGGGAGGGGGAGGGCCGGCCCTCTCTATGGCGCGCCCTAGGGGAGTCCTACTCCCATCGGGAGTAGGATTCCACCCTTCCAAGTAGGAGTAGGAGAGGAAGGAAGGACGAGAGAGGGAGGAAGGAAAGGGGGCCGGCCCCCCTCCCAATTCGGATTGGGCTTGGGGGGGCCTCCTAGGCCGCCTCCTCCTCTCTCCCACTAAGGCCCAATAAGGCCCATACACTCCCCGGGGGGTTCTGGTAACCTCCCGGTACTCCGGTAAATGCCCGAACTCATCCGGAACCATTCTGATGTCCAAACATAGGCTTCCAATATATCGATTTTTACGTCTCGACCATTTCGAGACTCCCCGTCATGTCCGTGATCATATCCGAGACTCCGAACTACCTTCATTATATCAAAACACATAAACTCATAATACCGATCATCACCGAACGTTAAGCGTGCGGACCCTACGGGTTCGAGAACTATGTAGACATGACCGAGACTCATCTCCGGTCAATAACCAATAGTGGAACCTGGATGCTCATATTGGTTCCCACATATTCTACGAAGATCTTTATCGGTCAAACCACATAACAACATATGTTGTTCCCTTTGTCATCGGTATGTTACTTGCCCGAGATTCGATCGTCGGTATCTCAATACCTAGTTCAATATCGTTACCGGCAAGTCTCTTTACTCGTTCCATAATGCATCATCCCGCAACTAACTCATTAGTCACATTGCTTGGAAGGCTTATAGTGATGTGCATTATCGAGAGGGCCCAGAGATACCTCTCCGATAATCGGAGTGACAAATCCTAATCTCGATCTATGCCAACTCAACAAGTACCATCGGAGACACCTGTAGAGCACCTTTATAATCACCCAGTTATGTTGTGACGTTTGGTAGCACACAAACTGTTCCTCCGGTATTCGGGAGTTGCATAATCTCATAGTCATAGGAACATTTATAAGTCATGAAGAAAGCAATAGCAATATACTAAACGATCAAGTGCTAAGCTAACGGAATGGGTCAAGTCAATCACATCATTCTCTAATGATGTGATCCCGTTAATCAAATGACAACTCATGTCTATGGCTAGGAAACTTAACCATCTTTGATTCAACGAGCTAGTCAAGTAGAGGCATACCAGTGACACTCTGTTTGTCTATGTATTCACACATGTACTAAGTTTCCGGTTAATACAATTCTAGCATGAATAATAAACATTTATCATCATATAAGGAAATATAAATAACAACTTTATTATTGCCTCTAGGGCATATTTCCTTCAGTCTCCCACTTGCACTAGAGTCAATAATCTAGATTACATAGTAATGATTCTAACACCCATGGAGTCTTGGTGATGATCGGGTTTTGCTCGTGAGAGAGGCTTAGTCAACGGGTCTGCAACATTTAGATCCGGGTGTATCTTGCAAATCTCTATGTCCCCTCCTTGACTTGATCGCAGATGGAATTGAAGCGTCTCTTGATGTGCTTGGTTCTCTTGTGAAATCTGGATTCCTTTGCCAAGGCAATTGCACCAGTATTGTCACAAAAGATTTTCATTTGACCCGATGCACTAGGTATGACACCTAGATCGGACATGAACTCCTTCATCCAGATTCCTTCATTTGCTGCTTCCGAAGTAGCTATGTACTCCGCTTCACACGTAGATCCCGCCACGACGCTTTGCCTAGAACCGCACCAACTGATAGCTCCACTGTTCAATATAAACACGTATCCGGTTTGTGACTTAGAGTCATCTGGATCAGTGTCAAAGCTTGCATCAACATAACCATTTACTACGAGCTCTTTGTCTCCTCCATAAACGAGAAACATATCCTTAGTCCTTTTTAGGTATTTCAGGATGTTCTTGACCGCTGCCCAGTGATCCACTCCTGGATTACTTTGGTACCTCCCTGCTAAACAGATAGCAAGGCATACATCAGGTCTGGTACACAGCATTGCATACATGATAGAGCCTATGGCTGAAGCATAGGGAACACCGTTCATTTTCTCTCTATCTTCTGCAGTGGTCGGGCATTGAGTCTGACTCAATTTCACACCTTGTAACATAGGCAAGATTCCTTTCTTTGCTTGATCCATTTTGAACTTTTTCAAACGTTATCAATGTATTTGCTTTGTGAAAGTCCAATTAAGCGTCTTGATCTATCTCTATAGATCTTGATGCCCAATATATAAGCAGCTTCACCGAGGTCTTTCATTGAAAAACTCTTGTTCAAGTATCCCTTTATGCTATCCAGAAATTCTATATCATTTCCAATCAGCAATATGTCATCCACATATAATATCAGAAATGCTACAGAGCTCCCACTCACTTTCTTGTAAATACGGGCTTCTCCGAAAGTCTGTATAAAACCAAATGCTTTGATCACACTATCAAAACGTTTATTCCAACTCCGAGAGGCTTGCACCAGTCCATAAATGGATCGCTGGAGCTTGCACACTTTTTTAGCCCCCTTTGGATCGACAAAACCTTCAGGTTGCATCATATACAACTCTTCTTCCAGAAATCCATTCAGGAATGCAGTTTTGACATCCATCTGCCAAATTTCATAATCATAAAATGCAGAAATTGCTAACATGATTCGGACAGACTTAAGCATCGCTACGGGTGAGAAGGTCTCATCGTAGTCAACCCCTTGAACTTGTCGAAAACCTTTTGCGGCAAGTCGAGCTTTGTAGACAGTAACATTACCATCAACGTCAATCTTCTTCTTGAAGATCCATTTATTCTCAATTGCTTGCCGATCATTGGGCAAGTCAACCAAAGTCCATACTTTGTTCTCATACATGGATCCCATCTCAGATTTCATGGCTTCAATCCACTTTGCGGAATCTGGGCTCACCATCGCTTCTTCATAGTTCGTAGGTTCACCATGATCTAGTAGCATGATTTCCAGAACAGGATTACCGTACCACTCTGGCGCGGATCTTACTCTGGTTAATCTACGAGGTTCAGTAGTATCTTGATCTGAAGTTTCATGATCATCATCATTAGCTTCCTCACTTATTGGTGTAGGTGTCGCAGAAACAATTTTCTGTGATGTACTACTTTCCAATAAAGGAGCAGGTACAGTTACCTCGTCAAGTTCTACTTTCCTCCCACTCACTTCTTTCGAGAGAAACTCCTTCTCTAGAAAGGATCCATTCTTAGCAACGAATGTCTTGCCTTCGGATCTGTGATAGAAGGTGTACCCAACAGTCTCCTTTGGGTATCCTATGAAGACACATTTCTCCGATTTGGGTTCGAGCTTATCAGGTTGAAGCTTTTTCACATAAGCATCGTAGCCCCAAACTTTAAGAAACGACAACTTTGGTTTCTTGCCAAACCACAGTTCATAAGGCGTCGTCTCAACGGATTTTGATGGTGCCCTATTTAACGTGAACGCGGCTGTCTCTAGAGCGTATCCCCAAAATGATAGCGGTAAATCAGTAAGAGACATCATAGATCGCGCCATATCCAGTAAAGTACGATTACGACGTTCGGACACACCATTACGCTGTGGTGTTCCGTGTGGCGTGAGTTGCGAAACTATTCCACAATTTTTCAAATGTACACCAAACTCGTAACTCAAATATTCTCCTCCATGATCAGATCGTAGAAACTTTATTTTCTTGTTACGATGATTTTCAACTTCACTCTGAAATTCTTTGAACTTTTCAAATGTTTCAGCCTTATGTTTCATTAAGTAGATATACCCATATCTGCTTAAGTCATCTGTGAAGGTGAGAAAATAACGATATTCGCCACGAGCCTCAATATTCATCGGACCACATACATCGGTATGTATGATTTCCAACAAATCTGTTGCTCTCTCCAGAGTACCGGAGAACGGTGTTTTAGTCATCTTGCCCATGAGGCACGGTTCGCAAGTACCAAGTGATTCATAATCAAGTGGTTCCAAAAGTCCATCAGTATGGAGTTTCTTCATGCGCTTTACACCAATATGACCTAAACGACAGTGCCACAAATAAGTTGCACTTTCATTATCAACTCTGTATCTTTTGGCTTCAACATTATGAATATGTGTATCACTACTATCGAGATTCATCAAAAATAGACCACTCTTCAAAGGTGCATGACCATAAAAGATATTACTCATATAAATAGAACAATCATTATCCTCTGATTTAAATGAATAACCGTCTCACATCAAACAAGATCCAGATATAATGTTCATGCTCAACGCTGGCACCAAATAACAATTATTTAGGTCTAATATTAATCCCGAAGGTAGATGTAGAGGTAGCGTGCCGACGGCGATCACATCGACTTTGGAACCGTTTCCCACGCGCATCGTCACCTCGTCCTTTGCCAGTGCCCGCTTATTCCGTAGTCCCTGTTTCGAGTTGCAAATATTAGCAACAGAACCAGTATCAAATACCCAGGTGCTACTGCGAGCTCTAGTAAGGTACACATCAATAACATGTATATCACATATACCTTTGTTCACCTTGCCATCCTTCTTATCCGCCAAATACTTGGGGCAGTTCCGCTTCCAGTGACCAGTCTGCTTGCAGTAGAAGCACTCAGTTTCAGGCTTAGGTCCAGACTTGGGTTTCTTCTCCTAAGCAGCAACTTGCTTGCTGTTCTTCTTGAAGTTCCCCTTCTTCTTCCCTTTGCCCTTTTTCTTGAAACTAGTGGTCTTGTTAACCATCAACACTTGATGCTCCTTCTTGATTTCTACCTCCGCAGCTTTCAGCATTGCGAAGAGCTCGGGAATAGTCTTGTTCATCCCTTGCATATTATAGTTCATCACGAAGCTCTTGTAGCTTGGTGGCAGTGATTGGAGAATTCTGTCAATGACGCAATCATCCGGAAGATTAACTCCCAATTGAATCAAGTGGTTATTATACCCAGACATTTTGAGTATATGCTCACTGACAGAACTGTTCTCCTCCATATTGCAGCTATAGAACTTATTGGAGACTTCATATCTCTCAATCCGTGCATTTGCTTGAAATATTAACTTCAACTCCTAGAACATCTCATATGCTCCATGACGTTCAAAACATCGTTGAAGTCCCGATTCTAAGCCGTAAAGCATGGCACACTGAACTATCGAGTAGTCATCAGCTTTGCTCTGCCAGATGTTCATATCATCTGGTGTTGCTCCAGCAGTAGGCCTGGCACCCAGCGGTGCTTCTAGGACATAATTCTTCTGAGCAGCAATGAGGATAATCCTCAAGTTACGGACCCAGTCCGTATATTTGCTACCATCATCTTTCAACTTTGCTTTCTCAAGGAACGCATTAAAATTCAACGGAACAACAACACGAGCCATCTATCTACAATCAACATAAACAAGCAAGATACTATCAGGTACTAAGTTCATGATAAGTTTAAGTTCAATTAATCAAATTACTTTAAGAACTCCCACTTAGATAGACATCCCTCTAATCTTCTAAGTGATTACGTGATCCAAATCAACTATACCATAACCGATCATCACGTGAGATGGAGTAGTTTTCAATGGTGAACATCGTTATGTTGATCATATCTACTATATGATTCACGCTCGACCTTTCGATCTCCGTGTTTCGAGGCCATATCTGCATATGCTAGGCTCGTCAAGTTTAACCTGAGTATTCTGCGTGTGCAAAACTGGCTTGCACCCGTTGTAGATGGACGTAGAGCTTATCACACCCGATCATCACGTGGTGTCTGGGCACGACGAACTTTGGCAACGGTGCATACTCAGGGAGAACACTTCTTGATAATTTAGTGAGAGATCATCTTATAATGCTACCGTCAATCAAAGCAAGATAAGATGCATAAAAGGATAAACATCTCATGCAATCAATATAAGTGATATGATATGGCCATCATCATCTTGTGCTTGTGATCTCCATCTCCGAAACACCGTTATGATCATCATCGTCACCGGTGCGACACCTTGATCTCCATCATAGCATCGTTGTCGTATCGCTAATCTTATGCTTCCACGACTATCACTACCGTTTAGTAATAAAGTAAAGCATTACATCGCGATTGCATTGCATACAATAAAGCGACAACCATATGGCTCTTGCCAGTTGCCGATAACTCGGTTACAAAACATGATCATCTCATACAATAAAATTCAGCATCATGCCTTGACCATATCACATCACAACATGCCCTGCAAAAACAAGTTAGACGTCCTCTACTTTGTTGTTGCAAGTTTTACGTGGCTGCTACGGGCTTAAGCAAGAACCAATCTCACCTACACATCAAAACCGCAATGATAGTTTGTCAAATAGACTCTGTTTTAACCTTCACAAGGACCGGGCATATCCACACTTGGTTCAACTAAAGTTGGAGAGACAGTCGCCCGCAAGCCACCCGTGTGCAAAGCACGTCGGGGGAACCGGTCTCGCGTAAGCGTACGCGTAATGTTGGTCCGGGTCGTCTCGTCCAACAATACCACCGAACCAAAGTATGACATGCTGGTAGGCAGTATGACTTATATCGCCCACAACTCACTTGTGTTCTACTCGTGCATATAACATCAACATAAATAACCTAGGCTCGGATGCCACTGTTGGGTTTCGTAGTAATATCAAAAAATTTCCTACACACACGCAAGATCATGTGATTCATAGCAACGAGAGGGGAGAGTGTTGTCTATGTACCCACGCAGACCGACTGCGGAAGCGTTGACGCAACATAGAGGAAGTAGTCGTACGTTTTCACGATCCAACCGATCAAGTACCGAAACTACGACACCTCCGAGTTCGAGCACACGTTCAGCTCGATGACGATCCCCGGACTCTGATCCAGCAAAGTGTTGGGGAAGAGTTCCGCCAGCACGACGGCGTGGTGACGATCTTGATGCACTACGGCAGCAGGGCTTCACCTAAACTCCGCTACAGTATTATCGAGGAATCTGGTGGCTGGGGGCACCGCACACGGCTAAGGAATAGATCACGTGGATCAACTTGTGTGTTCTAGGGTGCCTCTACCTCAGTATATAAAGGACTAGAAGGGGGAGGCTGGCTGGCCAGGCTTGGCGCGCCAGGAGAGTCCTACTCCCTCTGGGAGTAGGATTCCCCCCCAATCCTAGTTGGAATAGGATTCGCGGAGGGGGAAAAGAGAGAGAGGGGGCCGACCACCTCTCCTAGTCCTAATAGGACTAGGGGAAGGGGGAGGCGCGCAGCCCATGTAGGGCTGCCTCTTCTCTTTTCCACTAAGGCCCATCATGGCCCATTTAGCTCCCCGGGGGGTTCCGGTAACCTCCTGGTACTCCGGTAAAATCCCGATTTCACCCGGAACACTTCTGATATCCAAACATAGGCTTCCAATATATCAATCTTTATTTCTTGACCATTTCGAGACTCCTCGTCATGTCCGTGATCACATCCAGGACTCCGAACAACCTTCGGTACATCAAAATACATAAACTCATAATATAACTGTCATCGTAACCTTAAGCGTGCGGACCCTACGAGTTCGAGAACAATGTAGACATGACCGAGACACGTCTCCGGTCAATAACCAATAGCGGGACCTGGATGCCCATATTGGCTCCTACATATTCTACGAAGATCTTTATCGGTCAGACCGCATAACAACATACATTGTTCCCTTTGTCATCGGTATGTTACTTGCCCGAGATTCGATCGTCGGTACCCAATACCTAGTTCAATCTCGTTACCGGCAAGTCTCTTTACTCGTTCCGTAATACATCATCTCACAACTAACATATTAGTTGTAATGCTTGCAAGGCTTATGTGATGTGCATTGCCGAGAGGGCCCAGAGATACCTCTCCGACAATCGGAGTGACAAATCCTAATCTCGAAATACGCCAACCCAACATCTACCTTTGGAGACACCTGTAGTACTCCTTTATAATCACCCAGTTATGTTGTGACGTTTGGTAGTACCCAAAGTGTTCCTCCGGTAAACGGGAGTTGTATAATCTCATAGTCATAGGAACATGTATAAGTCATGAAGAAAAGCAATAGCAACATACTAAACGATTGGGTGCTAAGCTAATGAAATGGGTCATGTCAATCAGATCATTCAACTAATGATGTGACCTCGTTAATCAAATAACAACTCTTTGTTCGTGGTTAGGAAACATAACCATCTTTGATTAACGAGCTAGTCAAGTAGAGGCATACTAGTGACACTCTGTTTGTCTATGTATTCACACATGTATTATGTTTCCGGTTAATACAATTCTAGCATGAATAATAAACATTTATCATGATATAAGGAAATAAATAATAACTTTATTATTGCCTCTAGGGCATATTTCCTTCAACATTAGCGTCAGCGTCAGTCTTCTTCTTGAAGATCCATTTATTCTTGATGGCTTGTCGATCATCGGGCAAGTCAACCAAAGTCCACACTTTTTTCTCATACATGGATCCCATCTCAGATTTCATGGCCTCAAGCCATTTCGCGGAATCTGGGCCCATCATTGCTTCCTCATAGTTCATAGGTTTGTCATGGTCAAGTAACATGACCTCCAGAACAGGATTACTGTACCACTCTAGTGCGGGTCTTACTCTGGTTGACCTACGAGGTTCGGTGGTAACTTGATCTGAAGTTACATGACCATTATCATTAGCTTCCTCACTAATTGGTGTAGGAGTCACAGGAACAGATTTCTATGATGAAGTACTTTTCAATAAGGGAGCAGGTACAGTTACCTCATCAAATTCTACCTTCCTCCCACTCACTTCTTTCGAGAGAAACTCCTTGCCTAGAAAGGGTCCATTCTTAGCAACGAATTTCTTGCCTTCGGATCTGTAATAGAAGGTGTACCCAACAGTCTCCTTTGGGTATCCTATGAAGACACATTCCTCCGATTTGGATTGGAGCTTATCAGGTTGAAGCTTTTTCACATAAGCGTCGCAGCCCCAAACATTAAGAAATGACAACTTGGGTTTCTTGCCAAACCACAGTTCATAAGGTGTCGTCTCAACAGATTTAGATGGTGCCCTATTTAACGTGAATGCAGCCGTCTCTAAAGTATAAACCCAAAACGGTAGCGGTAAATCAGTAAGAGACATCATAGATGTAGGGTAACGCAGCAGAAAACAAAAATTTCTGACCTACGCACCAGCTCAGGACCACTATGGAGACTGCATACAAGGTTTGATCTTTTTCGTTACCGACTCGTAGCGCAGCGGGAAGTAGAGTCGATGACGATCGGTGGTGCAGATCCCCGCAGCTAGGATTTACAACCTCCCAACCGCGAGGATGTATACCCTCATCTGCCCCTCAGACAGCCCTCCGGGAGGTGATCGGAGAGTCCCCCGGACGGTGTCACGGACAGCCCTTCGGCAGGACCTTCAAAACTCGAACGGCCACTCGGACAGCCCTTCGGGAGGACCTTTGAAACTCGTACGGTCACACGGACAGCCCTTCGGGAGGCACTCTCGAACTAAGACCGAAATTATGATCTCTCTACAGAGTTGCACACATACGGTGTCATCTATCCGGCAGGGCTTCGCCATCCAGAACTAGTTCCCACCGGAACCTAGATAGCCTTTTGGCTCTACGAAACTATTTCGCGGGGAGGGAGAGATAAGACAGATCATTGCAATGGAACTTGTATGTGAGAAAGAGTGAGTGCGGAGAGTGCCTCTTGATACATCTCCAATGTATCTATAATTTTTGATTGCTCCATGCTATATTATCTACTGTTTTGGACTATATTGGGCTTTATTTTCCACTTTTATATTATTTTTGGGACTAACCTATTAACCAGAGGCCCAGCCCAGAATTGCTGTTTTTTTTTCCTATTTCAGTGTTTCGAAGAAATGGAATATCAAACGGAGTCCAAACGGAATGAAACCTTCGGCAACGTGATTTTCTCACCGAACGTGATCCAGGAGACTTGGACCCCACTCTAAGAAGTAACAAAGGCGGTCACGAGGGTGGGGGCGCGCCCCCCTACCTCGTGGGCCCCCTGTTGCTCCACCGACGTACTCCTTCCTCCTATATATACCTACGTACCCCCAAACGATCAGATATAGAGCCAAAAACCTAATTCCACCGCTGCAACTTTCTGTATCCACGAGATCCCATCTTGGGGCCTGTTCCGGAGCTCCGCCGGAGAGGTCCGTCATCACGGAGGGCTTCTACATCATCATAGGCTCTCCCATGAAGTGTGAGTAGTTTACCTCAGACCTTCGGATCCATAGTTATTAGCTAGATGGCTTCTTATCTCTTTTTGGATCTCAATACAATGTTCTCCCCTCTCTTGTGGAGATCTATTCGATGTAATTTTCTTTTTGCAGTGTGTTTGTTGAGACCGATGAATTGTGGGTTTATGATCAAGTCTATCTATGAATAATATTTGAATCTTCTCTGAATTCTTTTATGTATGATTGGTTATCTTTGCAAGTCTCTTTGAATTATCAGTTTGGTTTGGCCTACTAGATTGGTTTTTCTTGCAATGGGAGAAGTGCTTAGCTTTGGGTTCGATCTTGCGGTGTCCTTTCCCAGTGACAGAAGGGGCAGCAAGGCACGTATTGTATCGTTGCCATCGAGGATAACAAGATGGGGTTTATTTCATATTGCATGAATTTATCTCTCTACATCATGTCATCTTGCTTAAGGCGTTACTCTGTTTTTAACTTAATACTCTAGATGCATGCTGGATAGCGGTCGATGAGTGAAGTAATAGTAGTAGATGCAGGCAGGAGTCGGTCTACTTGTCACGGACGTGATGCCTATATACTTGATCATACCTAGATATTCTCATAACTATGCTCAATTCTGTCAATTGCTCAACAGTAATTTGTTCACCCACCATAGAATACTTATGCTCTTGAGAGAAGCCACTAGTGAAACCTATGGCCCCCGGGTCTATTCTCATCATATCAATCTCCATCACTTTTTTATTGCTTTGCTTTTTTACTTTGCCTTTTACTTTTTTACTTTGCATCTCTATATCAAAAATACCAAAAATATTATCTATCATCTCTATCAGAACTCACTCCCGTAAGTGACCGTGAAGGGATTGACAACCCCTAATCGCGTTGGTTGCGTTGAGCTATTGTTTTTGTGTAGGTACGAGGGACTTGCACTACAAAAAAAAAGACACATCCGTGACATTTTGGGCCGAACGAATTTTTTTTCTGTCATACATATGACACTTCTAGGGCGATAATTGTGACAAAACCCGGTATCATCATAGATGTGGTGGGCTCCTACTTCTATGACAAAAAATCATGATAGAAAATGGGCTTTTCGTCCTGGGCGGGCTGGAGACGCAGCTGCATGACATTCTTTGGGTCGTCCATGACGGAAAAAAACCGTGGTAGAAGCAAGGGGGAGGAAAATTTCGGGGAGTTCCCGGTTACGGTGGGAGGTCGGGGGCCGAGCGATGCGTGTTTCTCTCGTACACGTATGCGCGTGTGTGCGAGGCGTTGGCTCTAACTGAACCCAAGTGAGGCATTGGGCTCTAACTGAACCCGAGCAATTGCACTGCAGGCTACGCGTTACTGAACCCAAGCGATCGATCGATGGCTGTTAACTGAACCCGATCGAGCGATTCCTTCGCTACTGCTGCTAACTGAAGCCGATCGATGGGATGAATAGTGAGCGTTGCGGGGGGGGGGGGGTTGGATGAACAGTGAGCGGTGGCGTTGCCTCTGGATGAACAGGACCCCATGGTGTGGTGGAGGGCTGGATGAACAGTAGACGGTGGAGGGGTGCCCGTGGAGGGGTGGATGAACAGGACCCCGTGGTGTGGAGGGCTGGATGAACAGTGGACGGTGGAGGGGTGCCCGTGGAGGGGTGGTTGAATAGGACCCCGTGGTGTGGAGGGCTGGATGAACAGTAGATGGTGGAGGGGTGCCCGTGGAGGGGTGGTTGAACAGGCCCCCGTGGTGTGGAGAGCTGGATGAACAGTAGACGGTGGAGGGGTGGTTGAACAGTAGCCGGTGGAGTAGCGCGCGGTGGAGGCTGGATGAATAGGAGCCCGTGGAGGCTGGATGAACAGGAGCCTGTGGAGGCTGGATGAACAGGAGCCCGTGGAGGCTGGAGGAGGTCGACGGTGGAGATGAACAGTATCTCGTCGAGTCCCGGTTTGCGGTACTCCACACCCCTCCCGATGAACAGGACCCCCGTTTCAACCGTAGCGCTCCAACACAAGTCTGTTTCCTCCGTTTTGCGGTACGCCACACCCTTCTCGATCAACAGGACCCCCGTTTCGACCGTAGGAGGTCCGTTTCCTCCGTTTTGCGGTATGCCACACCCCTCCCGATCAACAGGACCCCCGTTTCGACCGTAGGAGGTCCATTTCCTCTGTTTTGCGGTACGCCACACCCCTCCCGATCAACAGGACCCCCGTTTCAACCGTAGGAGGTCCATTTCCTCCGTTGTGCGGTACGCCAGGCCTCGTTTCCATCGCCTCTTCCATCCAGGCCCTCCCAATGAACACGACCACGCATTCCGTTCCGACCCATGAACACGACGACGACGCTGTTTCTCCGTTCCGACCTAGCCATGTACATGAGCCATCGTCGTACGTATGCGCGAGTAGGCATTCGAGACCCCGCCCGTATGTACACATACGTGGCCGTATTTTCTTTCTTGCACCCTGGCCGCTGTACGTACGTGTACATGCTACGTGCACGCCTCTACTACGACACATGCGCGCCTCTACATCGACCAGTATGTACGTACACATTCGCGACCAGAAGGACAACACTATGTACGCTTCGACCAGGTGGGTCCCGACTGTCAGGCACTTCCTTGCCTGCAAAGATGTAGCTGGTCGGTCACAGCAGTCAGGGGGCGAATCGTTTTTTTGCCCGGACGCACTTCCTTGCATGCGAAGATGTAGCTGGTGGGTCCCAGCAGTCAGGGGGAAACGTTTTTTTCGCGAAATACAGTGGCCCATCCGGTGGGTCCCAGCTATCAGGTGGAGGAAACATTATTTTCCACGTAATAAGGAGGCACTTCCTTGCTGCGGCCGTGGACCCAGTTGTTAGCCTCTCCACGTACAGTCCACGTCCAATGGAAGTCGTTCCTTGACCACGTTGACCACGCTGCACCGAGAGCACCAGGGCGGTGGACGACGGCAAGGCCTAGGAAGGGGACGACACGGAGGCAGGGAAGACTCGGCAGTTGTTTCCCACGCGGAGGGGAGTACGACTATACGAGTGTTTACTAGTTCGTCTGCCGTCGCCGGAGAATAACAGCAGGTGTGGGTGAGTAGAGGGATGGCTAGGCCAGCGATGGGAGTACGGTCGGGCGGTGAGGCCTGCGCGGCAGCATAGCCGACCACGAGGAGGAAGGAGCAGGCAGTCCCGCTGGCGCTTGTTTGAGCGGCTGGAGCAGGAAGAGCAGAGATTGAAGAAGCACGACGGCCGTTGGATGGACATCCAACAGTCAGTGCTTGTGCGTCAACCTTTTTTTAGGAAAGCCTCAAATCTATGGAAAATAGCATACAACCCATCTGCCATTATTTCTAATAGTTTACAGCCCATTTGCTAATTCTTAAGGTTTTTTTGGAGCACATATTCTTTTTGTTAGCATCGCAGCCCATATTGTGGCAACGGTTAGAAAATTATACGAAATTTTGCATATTTCGGTGTGGTCCGAACTGTTTTTAATTCCGAAATTTCGACTCACATTCAAACTGATTTTAAAAATAAATGTATATCAATATAAAATCCAACAAATTCTCCATGCATAAAAATTAATGTAATTTAAAATCTTGAAATGAAAAAAAGATATTTGAAACTAATTGCCGGTTTGATGTGTTTTAAAAATGTACAACCCATTTCTCATTACTGATGGGCCATTTTCTCGGCCAGCCGAATGAAAGCTCTCCTCGTCTTGAAAGATTTGCAGCCCAACAGGCCTGACAAAGCGACTTACTTGGCAAATCACAAAAAAACTGGGCTGTGGCCGTGGACCCAGCTGTCATCCTCTCCACGTACAGTACTCTTCCGATGGAAGTCGTTCCTTGACCACGTTGACCATGCCGCACGGAGATCACCACGGCGGTGGACGACGGCGAGGCCTAGGAAGGGGACGACGTGGCAATGGAAGCCCGCGCGGAGTGGACTACGAGGGTTCACTGGTTCGGCTGCGGTTGAGGCTGCCGTCGTAGCAGGGCCTGGCCAGCGGTGGGAATAGTAGGGGGCGGTGAGGCCTCTGCGGCAGCACAGCCGGCCACGGGAGGCAGGAGCATGCGGCACGACCAACGCTGCATTGGGCGGCTGGAGCAAGAAGACCAGAGGTTGAAGAAGCAGTACGACCGTTGGATGGACATCGTACGGTCACTGGAGCTAGAATCGTTCATATTGACTAAGTTGACAAAGGCCTTCGTCCCCGTCAACTTAGTAGGCCCACAAGTCAGCCTCCCAGCAAGGTGGGTCCCAGCTAGCCGGGGGAGTATTCATTTTTTGTGCGTAATAAGGAGGCACTTCCGGTGGGTCCGAGCTGACAGCAGGGGGAACGTTTTTTCGTGAAATACGATGGCCCATCCAGTGGGTCCCAACAGTCAGGGGGAAACGATTTTTTCACAAAATACTGGTGGCCCGTCCAGTGGGTCCCTGCTGTCAGGTGGAGGAATAATTATTTTCCTCATAATAAGGAGGCACTTCCTTGCGGCTGCCGTGGACCCAGCTGTCAGCCTCTGCATGTACAGTACTCTTTCGATGGAAGTCGGTCGTTGACCACGTTGACCACGCCGTGCCGAGAGCACCAGGGCGGTGGACGACGATGAGGACTAGGAAGGGGACGACTTAGAGCCGGGGAAGACATAGCAGTGGATGCCCACGCGAAGAGGAGTATGAGGGTTCACTAGTTCGACTGCGGTGTGAGGCTGTTGTCGCCGCAGAATAACAGGGGGTGTGGGTGAGTAGAGGGATGGCCTGGCCAGCGGTGGGAGTAGTAGGGGGCGGTGAGGCCTCCGCGGCATCACAACCGGCCACGGGAGGCAGGAGCACGCGGCACGACCGGCGCTGGTTTGGGCGACTGGAGCAAGAAGACCAGAGGTTGAAGAAGCACTACGACCGTTGGATGAACATTGTACGGTAACAAGAGCTAGAACCATTCATATTGACTAAGTTGACAAAGCCCTCCGTCCCCATCAACTTGGTAGGCCCACAAGTCAGCCTCCCACTATGTTGGGTTCCAGCTGGCAGGGGGAATATTCATTTTTTTGTGCGTAATAAGGAGGCACTTCCTTGTGTGCGAAGATAGCTGGTGGGTCCGAGACATGTCAGCGGGGGGCACTTTATTTCGCGAAATACAGAGGCCCTTCCGGTGGGTCCCAGATGTCAGGTGGAGGAATCATTATTTTGCGCGTAATAAGGAGGCATTTCCTTGTGTGCGGCCGTGGACCCAGCTGTCAGCCTCTCCATGCACAGTCTACTTCCGATGGTGTCGTTTGTTGACCATGTTGACCACGCCGCGTCGAGCGCATCCAAGGTGGTGGACGACAGCGAGGCCCCGGACAGCAACGAGCTGGAGATGGGAAGACGCGGGAGTAGAGTCGCAGACGGAGAGGTGTACGAGGGTTAACTGGTTCTAGTGTGGTGTGGTTCAACGGTCGGTGGAGAAGAACAGGAGGGGTGGAGGGGTGGAGGGATGGCCTGGCCAATGGTGGAGTAGCGCTTCATAGCAAAGCGTGCTAAGCAGAGCTGCTAGCAGCAGGAGGCGGGAGGTGGTCCCGACGGCGCTGGAGGAAGAAGACGAGAGATTGAAGATGGATGCCTGTCGTTGGATGTAAATCCAACGGCTAACATGTCAGAATCATTTGTTGACTAAATTGACAACGACTTGCATTGGCTTTGACCTATTGGCCCACATTTCAGCCTCCAAAAATGTGGCACGTATTCAACCCATTTTTTCAGAATTTACAGTCTTTTTTTTGCGCGGTAGAATTTACAGTAAATTTGATCTTTTTTTTGAATTACAACCATTAGCTGGGCTGGGTGAACAAATAATGTAGCGTCCATGCGGCCCGTTTATTTTATTTCCTAAAAAATTACAGGCCATTTGCACTTTCTCGAAATACACGATTTTGCTGGGCTGATTCTAATTATAATGTTGGGTTGGGCCAGCAATGTTATCAAAAAATAATTAGGGGCTGAGCATTTTTTTATAAATATATTTAAATAATAAGTGATATTATTACATTCGTCCTTAAATCTTACCAAGCTTTTGTACACAATCACTAGGATTTTCGTACCAAAACAATCCAAGATTTTATTTGTTAAGAAATTATTTTTATAAGTTAATAAGATGTGGGATATTGTTTTCTTACATATGTAAATATCTGTTAAATATATGATGACAACAAAAATAATATATAATAACATATGAAATAATTTTTTTAGAAAAACAGGGAGCATCTCCCCGGTTCCATTGCTGAGAACGAAACCACAACATATTCTGATACAGCAGCTCAAAGAGCAGTTCGAAAGCAAAGGTAGAAAAGCTACAAACTAGGGGGGTGGATGAACAAGTTCTCTGAATAACACAAATCACCCGAGCGGTGCCAAAGGCAGAGCGGATAGAGCACTCAAATGACACAAGGAGGGTCCAGCGAAGCCTTCATGGTCTTCAGCCGAGGGGCCGTGTCAGCCTGTGGCGACCAGTAAGCAAGCGGAGACACCGGGCTGGAAGGCGTAGCATGGTGGATGTCCCTCTTTTTCGGCGCCAGGTGCCCATCATCTTCATCAGAGATCTTGAGACGAGCCCACGGGTCCAGCCCCAGAGCAGGTCGAGCCTTGTTCAGCCACAAGTGATCGCCAACGGTTTCTGGAGGGATCTTGTTAGGGTTTCCACGAAGCTCATCAACTTGTCCTTGTCCGAACCGGAGGAGAGAATCGCCCAGTTCCTCACCATGTTCTTGATCAACCTCAAGACCTGCGGAATGGAAATCCAGGAGGTGTTACTGAAAATCATAGCATTTCTATATTTCCAGAGGCACCAAAGGACAGCTGAGCTAACAGTGTTTAAAACTAAGCACTTTTTGGTAGCAATCCAGAATCTGGCGACAGATTCGAAGGATGAGCCAATCTGACTAGAGAAATATTCCTCAATGTGGGCCCAGAGATGTTTAGCAACTATACATTCAAAAAATAGGTGAGAACAAGACTCTTGTTCCAAGCAGTAAACACAATTAAGGGGTTTGATGATGTGTCTCTTCCTAAGGTTATCCCTAGTCATCAATTTGTTTTTGGAGAGAAGCTAGAGAAATACATGAATTTTAGGGGGAACTCTCAATTTCCAGACAGCAGGGATAAACACGGGTTGAACCCTCTAAAGTTGATAACATGATAGAGGGAGCTGGAGGAATACTTCCCCTTATTGTCCAGCTGCCAAATCAGGGCATCTGGCTCGGCAGTAAAGGTAATGCTTTTGTTAAAGAGAGTTTTAGGCATTGACCGTCCCAAACTTCATTGACAATTTTGTTAGCTCATTGTGGACAGAGTAAATAGGCCAAAATTGGACTGCTAGGGGGGATGTGCCAAACTAACTATCTTCCCAGAACCTGGTTCTGCTCCCATCCCCTATGTTCCATCTGTAGCCAAATTTCATAGCATGCATAATAGATTTTAATCCTTTCCAGAATCTAGAGGTCTTAGGGTTGGAGGAAGGGACAAAAATATTAGGTTTATTTCCTAGGTATTTATGGGCAATAAGAAGCTTCCAGGGTTTCAGGTCTTCCTCATAGAATCTTTTAATCCAAGACCCTAGAAGACATATGTTAATTTCTTGGAGGTTAGGTATGCCTAGGCCTCCAAAATCTTTTTTCATAGAGACTAGGGCCCAATTAGCAAGGTGTAGCTTCCTATTTCCCTCAAAATCATTCCACAAGCAATGAGACATCTGAGAATTGATGAGGTTCACTGCCCATTTAGGGAACTTGAAGAAGGAGAGGAGATACACTGGAATGCTAGCCAAACAAGCTTGTATGAGGATCAATCTACCTCTGTAAGAGAGAAGTTTGCCCCTCCACCCAGCAATCCTTTTAATGATTTTATCCAGAAGGGGTTGGATATCCTCTCTCCTCAGTTTATCATAGTGGAGAGGGATACCTAGGTACTTAATGGGGAAGTTACCTTTATTACAGACTAGAATAGAGAGGAAGTCAGCTAACTCCTGATCATCCATGTTGATAGGGATGAGTTCACTTTTAGAGTAGTTGATTCTCATGCCTGAGACTTGTTCAAACCAGGTTAGAACAGTTTTCAGATTGCTAGCATGTGTGGAGTCATTGTCTAAGAAAAGGATGGTATCATCTGCATATTGAAGGCAGATGATGCCACCAGGGCAGACCTCAGGACAGAGCCCTGCAATCAGACTATGATCAGCAGCTTTGCTCAGCATTTTAGTAAGAACGTCCACTACTAAATTAAACAAAAGCGGGGAGATGGGGTCACCTTGCCTAAGGCCTTTACCAGCAAGGAAAAAAATCACTTTCACAGTTATTTAACTTGACCCCAACAGACCCCCCATGAGTAAGTTGCTGGATCCAACTCTCCTCTATGAAAGGCTTGGAAAAGATCTAAGAGATCATTTTTCACCAAGTCCCAAAAATGCTGGTAAAACAAGAAGGGAATCACATCAGGACCAGGAGCCCCATCAGGATAAGAGCTAAAAATGGCTTCCTTCACCTCTGTCTCTGAAAAAGGGGCTTCTAGCAGCTCATTTTCAGCAGGAGAGACTTTTTCAGAAGCAGAGAAAAAATTGTTTTGTAGAGAGAACCCAGAAGGGTTTTCTTTCTTAAACAGGTCTTTGTAGAAGTCACTAGCCACTTTCAGCATCTCATCTACCTCAGTAACAGGGCCATTAGGGCCATCAAGGGAGTGAATGAGGGTTTTCCTCCTCCTCTGGTTAGCTACTGCATGGAAGTAAGCAGTATTTCTATCACCCTCCTTAATGTTCCTATCTCTAGACCTTTGTTTGGCTTTGATTTCTTCTTGAAGCCAAATTTTCTTGAGCTCTCCATGGACAAAGTTTAATCTATTAGTCTCAGCCTCAGAGAGGTCAGTGGTTTCTGCCTTAATATCTAGAGAATCAAACTCAAGGAGGAGAAGCCTTTTGTATATTCTAAGATTAGCTTCCTCATTGGAGTTCCACCCTTTGGTAGTTCTTCTAAATCTCCTGATTTTGATCTGCCAATTTTCTAGGGGGCAGCTGCTCCCAGTAGGCTCATTCCAGATTTTCCTGACTAGCTCAGTAAAATCTTCTCTAAGCAACCACCACTTTTCAAATTTAAAACTATTGCTCTTTGGAGTTTGGTTAAGACCAGAGTCCTAGAGCAAAGGAGTGTGGTCACTACCACATCTAGGCAGAGCTCTACAACTAGAAAGGGGAAAGAAACTATCTAATTCTATGTCACAAAAAATTCTGTCAATGGTGGACATAATCCTGGAGCAGCACTTCCAACATATCTAGCAGAACTGTGGGTTTTCCTTCTGACAGGGCAATTCTCAACTTTATGGGTAACCATTTTGCAGATAAAACAACTCTTGGGCTTGACACATTTATCCAAATGATGCCCTGGTTCCCCACAGTTGTAGCAGATCACCTCAGAGTATGCCATAAGGCCCGGAGCAGGGGCAGGAGCAGTTTTCTGGATGTCCTATCTCTTCTTTTGCTGATTCTTGCCTTGAGATTTCCCACTGATCTGAGAGTCAGAACCACCAGCAGATTGATCTTGGGCAATTACAGGAGCCTGCCCAGATTGTGCCCCCATTTGGGGTGGAGGTGGGCCGTACCACTGCCCAACCGGCGCTCCCCCCATTGTGATAGGGGAAATTCATCGGAGTTCCTGGTTCCTGCTTATCCTCCAGCCAGATGTTGTCTCTCAGGAAGCAGAAATAACCACCAGACAGCTCAATTGAAGCAGATTGCAAGCCTAATTTCAATCTTCTGCAGGTTTGGGGGAGAGGTAAGGTAGGGGATCCACCTGCTCCGGCTCCGGTGGCGTGCTGGTGGGCAGGAGTCCAGTCAAGCATTCCCATCTCGCAGCACGGCGTGGATCTCCTGAATTCACTTCTCCTTTCGCCCATCGAACGAACGCAATCGACGGCTCACTGGGGTGGGGCATCCTGTGCTTCTCCGAGAAATCTCCTTCGAAGTAGATCCGCAGGGCTAGATTCAGCAGCTCCCAATCCACATGATCCTTGCACATCCGAGCATACCTACGCGAGTGAGAGAACGGATTCGGTCCCTCCTCGGCTTCCTCCCTCGCAGCTTCCTCCTCTGTTTTCCTCCATTTGCGCGTGCACTGGGTCCAGGAGAGAGCGTCGTCGCGGATCCGCATCGCCCGCTCCCTCCATCTCCTCCCTCGAGTCTCCCGCAGCACCGCCGGCGCGACGGAGTCGAGCGGCTGGAGCATCGCGGGAAGGCTTTGTCGACATGTGGGAGATGCATCTTGTACATCTGCCTGTCTTCCAGCCATTCCCCCATGGATATGGCCGGCGACTCCATGGGGTGCACGAGCGGACTTGCTGAGGGGGGCAGGTGCGCTCGGAGTCAGGAGGCAGGGGGTGGCGACGAGATCTATTTGCCAATTACTCCCTCCTTTTCGGTTTATAGGGCTCAATTCAAAAATCTCACCAACCAAGGTAGATGATGAATGGTGGAATACTTTTTGTAGTTTGCAAAAGCACCTAATTAATGCACTTGTTTTCCTCAAAAAATTATGTTTATCAATGCATAAATTGCAATGCATGCATGCATAAAGTACATGCATTGGTCAATTTTCTCTTAATACTTGCATGCAATGATTTAATGCACCTTGGAATCTGAACATGTGATGGAAAACAACCAAATTGAGCCTTATAAAATGGAAAAACTAAAATTTTGAGATAAGCCCTATAAATCGAAAAGGAGGGAGTATGTGAACTAAATAGTCAACATATAAAATAATTTAAATATATATAATATAGTTAGAAGGGAAACATAAGTTGGACCTGGCGTTCCTATTCTTATATAGAAAAATAGAACATACCTCTGCGTTTTCTTCAAAAAAATACATAAATTGGGCTGCCAAAAATAAAACCTCGGATGGGAGGTCCATAGGCCGGTCGATACATGACGGCCCTAAGAAAATACAAACAGGCCTATGGACCTCCAAAACCACGTCCAACACTTGCCAAAACTTCGTCCCTCGTTTTCTCTGTGTTTCGCACACTCGACATTGTGTGAGCATTTTGACTGTGCATCATATGAAGATGTGCTATGCATGAATGTTGATCAGCATGATGTTAACTGGCCGGTAGTTCCATTTTCGACCATGAATAAAACTTCCAACATGATGTTAACCCTGTTTGAAAAGGCCGTGTTAATATAAATGCTCTGCCTCTGAAAGTTGCAATTTCTTATCTGAAACTGAACTTGCAGTTTCTTATCTGAAACTGAAACTTGGAGTTTCTTCTATGAGAATCACATTGTCTGCACTTTTATACTCCTATGAAACTACATTTTTCTAAGTGCTGAAAATAGATCTCTAGAATTCATAAAATACTTTATATGCTCAATACTGCAAATCTGAAATTCAAAAGACATTCATATCTAAAAGTACTCTCAAAATACACAACACAAAACACAATTCACAACCTGCAAATACTGACAACCCTAAGCTCCTCCTGACAATTCACAACCTGCCCGACTATTGGGCTGGGGGGCAGCCTCCTCCTATTCCTCGGTGGCAGACAGCCGCCCCGTGAGACGATGTGAACAGCGAGGGAGACGATGGCGGGGAAGCATCGTCGGGCCAACTGTTTTCTCCTCTTGCAGTTGGGTTCGATCGACGAAGACTCCACTGGCTCGCTCTGGCAGGACACCCTCACAAATGGCACCTTGTAGATGCTCGATCCTTCAATCTCTGGTGGATGCTCCATCTGTGATAGATACTCCCACCACCGCTCCCTCACGATCGGATTCGGTGAATCTGTTTGCTCCATGGCCCAGAGGAGCAGCTCTATGTACTCCGGCGCGACTCCCTCTGGGAGTATCGCCGCCTTTTCGCTCTGTTGCAGATATTTGGCCATGGATGTCGCCGTCGCCGCTAGTTGGTCCTTGTTATCAAACCAAGACTGTATCTCCAACATCCTAGCTAGCTTCACAAGGTCGCCGTCTGCGATCCTCACGTATCAGTTGTACTCTCCATCGATCTACTTCTCCACAGCACCTTCACTCGCCGGCAGTGGTTTTTGAATGGAAGAGGAGAGGAGCAGCGCTGGTTTTGGATTAGAACGGGAGAGGAGCGACGCTGGTTTTGGACTGGAACAGGAGAGGAGGGGTGGTGGTTTTGAAATGGAAGAGGTGAGGAGTGGCGCCGCATTTAGATTGGAACAGGAGAGGAGCGGCGGTGGTTTAAGAGGAGAAGAGCGAAAGAGCGGCGCTGGTCCTGGAAGTATTTTTTTGTTGTTTCGCGTATTTTGGGTCAAAGTTTGACCACATACTGTATTTGACAAGCAAAATATGAATGCATATGACAAAAAATTGTATCATTTGGTTCGTATCTGAATGTACTTTCAAATTATACTCCCTCCATTTTTGTATACAAGGCCACAAACTCATATTACAGGTACCAAGGTAAAAATCAATGCTATGTTTAAGTCAATGTTGCAAGCTAGCTTGTCACCTTGATTGTCGTGTTAATTAATGTGGTTTTTCTCTCCCAAGCACAACAAGCCAACCCTCTTACTCCTCACTGGTTGATTAATGTTGGGAATGCAAGCTAACCTTCTCACTCCCGCATGCACACAAGGGATATTAATGTCCTCGGGTGCTAGTACGAGGCAAACGCCATCAATTTTGCCTCGATTAATGTTAGTGCCCTTGTATAGTTGCAAATTGTAATTTTGATAGTGGGCTTGTATACAACGTATAACATATATTTTATGTGCGAAAATCATGGTCAATTATGACCCAGAATAAAAGGGAGACTAGTTGTGTAACACCCTCGATGCGACTATATCTCCCACGTGTCGAGGCACGACTTAGAGGCATAATCGCATTGAAGGCATATGTCGCAAGTTAGGAAATCTTCACAACATCCCATGTAATATAAATAATAAAGGGGAGATAACAATAGTTGGCTTACACTCGCCACGTCAATCAAGTACATAAATAACATTACATCATCCAAACACTCATGGCCCGACTACGGCGCCAAAATAAAAGATAACCCAGCATGCGACATGGTCCCGATCACCCCCAACAGGGCACCACTACTGATCATCAGGAAAGGAAACATAGTAATGTTGAGAGTCTTCGTCGAACTCCCACTTGAGCTCAATCGCGTCTCCTGGAGCGGAATCATCAGGCCCTGCATCTGGTGTAATAGTAATCTGTGAGCCATAGGGACTCAGCAATCTTGCACCCTCGCGATCAAGACTATTTAAGCTTGTAGGTAAGGCAGGGTAAAAATATGTGGAGCTGCAGCAAGCGACTAGCAAGTATGGTGGCTAACTTATTCGCAAAAGAGAGCGAGAAGAGGAGGCAAAGCATGAGCGACAAACTAGAGAGCAACCTGCGCAAACATTACTCCAACACCGTGTCCACTTCCCGGACTCCACCGAGAAGAGGCCATCACGGTAACACACTCGGTTGATTCATTTTAATTAATTTAAGGTTCAAATTATCTACAACCGGACATTAACAAATTCCCATCTGCCCATAACCACGGGCACGGCTTTCAAAAGTTCAAATCCCTGCAGGGGAGTCCCAACTTAGCCTATGACAAGCTCTCACGGTCAACGAAGGAATAGACCTCCTCCCAAGACGTTCCGATCAGACTCGGTATCTCGGTTACTCAAGACACTTCGACAGGTTAAAACAAGACCAGCAACACCGCCCGAATGTGCCGACAAATCCCGATAGGAGCTGCACATATCTCTTTCTCAGGGCACACTCAGATGAGCGCTCCATACAACTAAAACCAAACCTCGAGTTTCCCCGAGGGGGCGCTGCACAGGACTCTAGTTTGGACCAACACTCAGAGGAGCACTGGCCCGGGGGGGTTTAAAATAAGATGACCCTTGGGCTCCGGAAACCCAAGGGAAAAAGAGGCTAGGTGGAAAATGGTAAGACCAATGTTGGGCATTGCTGGAAAAGCTTTAATCAAGGCGAAATATCAAGGGGTTCCCATTATAACCCAACCGCGTAAGGAACGCGAAATCCGGGAACATAACACCGATATGACGGAAACTAGGGCGGCAAGAGTGGAACAAAACACTAGGCGAGAGGCCGAGCCTTCCACCCTTTACCAAGTATATAGATGCATTAAGATAACAAGATAAAATAATGATATCCAACAAGTAAATAAATGTTCCAGCAAGGAATGGCCTCCAATCTTCACCTGCAACTAGCAACGCTATAAGAGGGGCTGAGCAAAGCGGTAACATAGCCAATCAACGGTTTGCTAGGACATGGTGGGTTAGAGGTTTGACATGGCAATTTGGGAGGCTTGAAAGCAAATGGTAGGCATCGAAGCATTGGCATAGCAAAAGAGCGAGCAAACTAGCATAGCAAAGATAGTAGTGATTTCGAGGGTATGATCATCTTGCCTGCACAGTTGTCAGAATTGACTGGATCCTCGAAAGCAAACTCAACGGGCTCCTCGTTAGCGAACTTGTCTCCCGGCTCTACCCAAACAAGACAAACAAGCAACAAGGATACAATCAACCACGTGCAAACTCAAACAACACGATGCAAAGATGATATGCTATATGGGATGCGATGCGGGATGCAAAATGCAAGATATGACAGGAAATGCATGAACCTAGCCTCAACTTGGAAATCCAAGTGTGCCACTGGAAATATGAGATGAAATCGCTTGAAAACAATATAAAGAACGTTGGAATCGGAGTTACGGTTTGGAAATGGCAAACGATTCAAATATGACACCGATCTGCGATTTACAGCAAGTAGGCATCTAAATGCAATGAGATGAACATGCTATAGCACGCAAACATGACAACAAAATAAATGGCAGGGATGCATTTAAGATGCTTAACAAAAGTCTAGCACTGAGCTACGGCCAATTCATCCATTAACAGGTTCAAACAAGCATGGCAAAAATGCATATGGCAAACAGATCCCAGACTTAGTGAAATTAACACTTGTCTGGAATTTCAGATCAGGTAGCCCTCTTCGGAGCAACAAAACCAAATGCTACAGGACCTGAACATGGCAAAGTAAAGCATGGCATGGAGCTACTCAAAGAGCTTAACAAAAGTCCCTTGGTGACCTTGAGCCAAAAGGGATCAGAAAATACAATTGCAAGCACGTGAACATAGCAAAAACATAATCAGTTTTCAGACTTAGTGAAAAACTGACACATGCTGAAATACAACTCAAGTAGGCATGTTTACGAGCTCGATGCACTCACTACAGAGCAAGTCATGGCAAGACAAGCATACACCCATCAAGAAGGCACAAAATGAAAGCTAGACATGGCAAGAACAATAGCATAGCATGCACGGATCAACTACAACATCATCGACAAAATTGCAAACAAGTTGACAATCTGCCCAGATTCACAAAGTAGCAAAAGTAGAGCTTGATTGACTCAAGCTAGGATGCTCCATAATTGCAAAAAAAGACATGGATGGATATATCACTACAAGATTAACAAAACATCCTTACTGATCATCCTCAAAAGAGGCGCGGATCACTAGGAAACAACAAGAACATATGGCATCATGAGATAAACAGATCAAGGACTTAGTGGAATTGCTAAGTCCCTGAAAACAGAATTACTAAGTGCACCACTTTGCAAGCTTGCACTAGTCACCACACACATCCTAAAAATACATGGGTTGCACCTCTGGAAAGATGACAAAACCCTTAACAAAACACATGTAGAACTCATGGGCATAGCATGCACACAATAATCATGGCAAAAATGACAAAAAGCTAAACGGAGTAGCAGATCTGACAATTATCTCAAGTATCTCTCTTCTAACAGCATTTCGGGCATCAAGATGAGCTCAAATGAAAATGATGCAATGGAATGAAATGATGTACTCTCTGAGATGAACATTTTGATATGCTATATGGATGAATCGGAGCTACGGATGCAAAGTTACAGAGCCATGAACATGAGCACTTGGACTGAAAATTCCGAGGACTTAGACGAAAAAAATCACCCCGAGATCTAGGGTTTGCACGGAAACCGAGGCGCGGCCGGATCTCGCCGGAACAGTGCTCGGGGCTCGCCGGAGTTGGCTCCCGGAGCCGAAGGAGAGGCGGGGAGGTCCGGCCGGGCGCGGGTGGTGGTGGCCGGCGACGGAGAGGACGACCTGCAGGGTCGGCAACGGCGGTGGCTCGCGGTGGCGGCGAGGTGACGATGGCACCGGGCGGCTGCAGCGCGGCGGCGATGGCGGCTTGGCGGCGGCGGCCGGCGAAGGAGGCGGCGGGGCGCGGCTGAGGAGGCGGCGGGCGAGGCGGCTCGGCTCACGGGCTCGCGGGGGCCGGCCTTGGGCCTCCCGGGCCCGGCGGCACGGCGATGCGGTCCTGCGGGGCGCGGCCAATGGCGCGATGCCACGTGGAGGCGGAGTCCGGACGTGTCCGTCGGCGGGAAAAACGTCCGGCGGCGCGCGATGACGAGATCTAGGGTTTGGGGAGGGAGGAGACCCGGGATTTCGTGGAGGGATCTATTTATAGCCATAGAGGGAGCTAGGAGAGTCCAAATGAGGTGCGGTTTTCGGCCACGCGATCGTGATCGAACGCTCTAGATGATGGAGCAGAGTTAGGTGGGTTTTGGGCCAAATTGGAGGGGTGTTGGGCTGCAACACACACGAGGCCTTTTCGGTCCCTCGGTTAACCGTTGGAGTATCAAACGAAGTCCAAATGGTACGAAACTTGACAGGCGGTCTACCGGTAGTAAACCAAGGTCGCTTGGCAAGTCTCGGTCCAATCCGGAAATGTTTAATCCCTACACACGAAAGAAAGGTAGAAAAGACCACCGGAGGAGAACGAAGCGCCGGAATGCAAAACGGACAACGGGGAAAATGCTCGAATGCATGAGACGAACACGTATGCTGATGCAATGCACATGATGACATGATATCAGATGCATGACAACGACAACAACACAAGGATACAAAACCCAAACCCGAGGAAATAATTATAACTTAACGCCAGAAACGGCAGAGTTGGAGTACAAATTGGGAAAGTTACATCCGGGGTGTTACAAGTTAATGTGGGGTCGCTTTCTTAATTGAAGGGTAAATTCATTTTGATTTTGATCCAGTCAGAGCGCGCCGCCCCTCTCATCCAATCCTAAATCGCTGCCGCACGCTCCTCTCCCTCTTCTCCATTGAAAAACCACCTCCTCTCCTCTCCATCATCTCCATTCCAAAACCACCGTCTCGCCTCTCCCTCTTCTCTATTGCAAGACCACCATCTCTCCTCCATTTTCTAGACGCTTTGCTCCATGGCGCGGGCGCAATCCATGGATACAAAATTAGTATACTGTATACTATTTAAAAGTCGAGGGTGGGGCTTTTCCTGCACGGTAGGTGGCGGGGCAGTTCCGCCTAGTCAGTTCGACAGAGACGCGAGAAGACGAGGGAGTAGGCTGCTGCAAACGTAGGGCTGTGTGATTTGACAGTGAGTTACTGCTGGACAGGTGGGGCCCCATGATTTGACTTGCCATTATCATTTTAACTGCGGCGCTACGACCGGCGTGAGCCCACTTCTCCACTTTTTCCTTGCCTCTCTTTCCTCCACATATGCAAAAATGCCATGTAAAGCGCACTATTGTACTTACTTTTACTTGCTCCTACAGGTGCTTAAGCTTGCCACATAGGCATAAAGTCTGATGTGGCAAGTTAATCAAGAAGAGAGAGACTAGTTTGGTGACCCAAGGAAGAAACGGTGCTAAGCACGTGTACCTAGGTGAAAAGACAATTTTGAGTCTATAGCTAATTAAATGAAGCAAACTTAGCAACACCATTTCATTGGAAGAGGTCACTCCTTGGCAAATGCAATAAATACACGCGCTTACTAGCACCGTTTCTTCCTTGAGTACGAAGAAAGAGATAGAGAGGAGTAACAAAAAATACACTTATAGCCAACCTTGTTGTAGTATGAGTGACTAAGTGATGACTATGCATGACATGCCAACATCAGATAGCCTAATGCACCGTGTTAAATCTCCAAGGGCGCGACTGCGCGAGCGACGCGACGGTCGTGGTAGGCGCGACCATTATACGGGCTGCTGACAGCCCTTGGATCTGAGATCAAACGGTCGCATCCTAAGTTGCTGAAAATTTGCAGAATAACCCTCCAGGATAGGATATTCACCCATAGGTCTAGAATCACGCCATGCAACTGTTCGATCTCAGATCCAAGGGCTCTCGGAAGCCCGTATCATGGGAGAATGGAAAGCCACTACCATGCCGTTCGCACGCTGGCAGTTCGCTCCTACTCGTCCCCGCACGTCCTTCAATACTACGGCGGTTCGCTCCTAGTCGTCCCATCCATTCACATTACGGCAGTTCCACTAATCCTAACCCTCCTCCCAAATCCATGGCGTCCCAAATCTCCATGATCGGCGGTGAGTACAAGGTTAGAACCATCACCGGTGATGAGTTTGACGTCATCTACACCCGTTCTTCCGCGGCGGTGAAAGGATGCCTTTCTCGCTTCAGACGCATGTTCGAAAACTCAGATGATGAGTGGGTCGCTGGGCTAGATGTTGAGTACACCACAGTCCTGGGACGACAGAAGGATCTAAAGGACGAAGAGAGGAAGAAGCCCGCCGTGATACAGGTTTGCATGCATGGCTTATGCTTGGTCTACCACATATGCCATGCCGACGTTGAGTGCCAGGATTTTAAGGACTTCCTCGGGAGCAACCTAGTCAAATTCGTTACTGTAGACTTTGGTAACGACAAAGAAATCCTGGGTCGGATAGACCTCGTTGTAGGCAACCCCTTCGACATCTAGAAGAATCGCCTGGTGCCCTCTCGTCAGCCTGCAATGCTGACCCTGGCAGGAGCCATGGTTCATCCTTCGTACGGTAAACTGGTGAAACCTCCATACACATTTCATCGTCATGCATGGCAGCGGAATGTACTAGATATAGACCATATCCAATACGCTGCAATGGATGGCTACCTTTGCTTCAATATCTACAAGGGTTGGATGAAGAGCAACAGCCAAGTGTGCGGTTCAAGCAAAGAAGTATCGGCCAAGAGGAAGAGGGACAAGGACGAAGTCAAGGACGTGGACGAGGACTCCGAGTAAGGTGGCAGTGTCGTTGCTCATGGTGGTTCTAATGCAGTGTCTACCGGAATAGTTGCAAAGTTTAATTTCAGGTGTGCTTAATTTAATTTGAGGGGTGTGTTGTGCTGAGCCCCCAACAGAACTATGTTATGTTTCTTCTCGTTACTTTAACTCTTCAGTACGTACATACTAGTATTTCTTACATTTCATCTTTTAGTTGGTATAGTACTACCACTCGTTTCTTTACATTATCTACGTACAATATATATGGCCAACATCATATAGCCAGCAGTTTAGTTGTCAAAGAATTTCAGGGTGCTTAGTTTTGTCAAAGAATTCCAGGATGCTTAGAGGGTGCTTGGATCCAAGGGACTTATTTTAGTATGACTAAAAATAGTATCTTTAAGAGGCCAAAGTTCCAAGCACCCCTCACTAAAGAGGGGCTAAAACTAGTCTTGAGACTAAAAATTTTTAGTCAGGGGTACCCCTATTAAAATGTGGATTAGTCCTCTCTCTACTCATTTAACTCCTCTCCTTTAACACAGGCGAGTTCTGGATTGGAGGGTTTGGAGGATAATAAATGCTCATTAACTTGATTTTAGCCTTTTTAGTATTTAGATCCAAGCATGGGTGAGGCTAGCATGTTTTAGTCCCACTACTTTTAGTCATGGGACTAAAACGTATCCAAGCACCCTCTTAGTTTTATTTGAGGGGTGGGTTGTGCTGGACACGATTATTGTGACTAGCCTTTTTAATAGTACTATATGCATAATTTGGCGACGAGCGCTCTCTATATGTACCACCTTTTTTTAATTTCAAGTTTTGCTCCATGGCGCAATCCATCGATACTACTGTTGTACAAAAGTATACATTTTTTAAAAGGCTAGAGGGTGGGGCAGTCTAGCTTGGTCGGTTTCACGAGAGGCAAGGGCCTTTGTGATTTGACGGCTCATTACTGCTGGAAGGCGGGGCCTTGTGATTTGACCGCTCGTATAAATGCGCCGAAGACCTGATCGAGGAGGAGCAAAGAACCGTGCGGTATACTCAAGTTTTCCACTGGAGTAGTACTGCGACGGAGGAGCACGAAACACGGCAGCCCAGTGTCATATGGCAATAAATAAAGATCTAATTTGCTAATCATATCATTGTTAGCATTGTTCTATTCATTCCCTCAAAAAAACATTGTTCTATTCATGCCTCGAAGAGAATGTGACACGTGTGGCGAAACACCCGAAGCAAAAGATGAAACACAGGAGCAAAAGAAGAAGGAAGATTATCACCCCAAATGATCTAATTCGCCGCGGAGTCGTAACTGCTTCTTCATCGCCTCCACGACCTCCATCTCCTTGCGCGTCTCCTACGCCATCTTCATCATTGTGTCCATGACGCGGAATTTCTCGACGCGAGCCTTCATCATCTGTTCCACGGCCATATTACGTACCTTGATAGCAGCCGGGTGCTCGATGCGGAGCTTCGCCATCTCTCCCTTCTGTTCCATTGCGAGGGCCTGCAACATCTTCATCGAGGAACTACTATTCTCATGCAGCTTCTTCTAGCCGGCGTTCTTCTCCTTCAACAGGTCGATCTCGTGGCAAAGCTTCGCATTGTCCTCCCAAAGTCGCAGGATTTCGCTGGTCGCCTTCTTCTCCGAGGCAATGCTCTTCTTCAGCAGCATCACCAAGCCGGCGGTCAACTCCCCCTGCTGATTGAGCTCAGCGGGCATGTCGTCGAGGCTCTCCTTCAGCAACTCCATCAAGCCTTGGATGAATCCTTCTGCTTATTGAGCTGATCAGGCATGCCGTCGAGGGATAACGACTCCAGCTCCGCCGGCTCAGCATGTTCGCCTCCGCGGCTAGGGCGCTCCTGGGAGCCATTGCGTGCCCGTGAGACATCTTTCGAGGTCTCTGCGTGGCGGTGAGCCCTCTCTTTTTTTTCCGCAGCCTTGGTTGCCGCTCCCTTGTTACGAGTAGTTCTTGACCTAGAGCTCTGCTCACCGGCCATGGCAACGACGGACGAAGAAGAAGCACTTATGAGGAGGAAAGGTAGGGTGATTTTCCGTTAGGTAGTTTCCCTTTTTATAACCTAAGTACTAGCACTAGTACTAATACCTGCATAGTGGGAACACGTTCAGGTTTGATACGTACTACTAGTAGGTGTGACCAGGCTTTCGAATGTGATGGGAACAAGGTAAAGATTAATTGATGGTTTTGGTTTCGAGGCCCGAAACAGCTCCCGATGAGTTTAGCGGAACATAAATTTCAAGTACTACACTGCTCAAATGTGTAAATATTATGTTACTGTCAAAAATTGGCACAAAATACGAAGGAGACCAATGGAAGTACTACTAGCAACCCATGATTTAACTACTCGCATGCGCGCAGTGGAGTAATAATGTCTTTCTTCCGCCCTCACGTCCACTCAATTTGCATGCGCTGTATTAATTGACCATCAATGAAGTGAACGACTTTACATGTGTCAAATTATCACATGTGGTGGATCTTGGTACAAAATTGCGTCCACCCGTGTACCCGCGTGTGCGTGCGAGGAATGAGTGCGTGCATGGCATGCGTGCACATCTTCGCTTCATGCATGTACCGCCAGTATGGCTCAGGGAGGACGAGTACATTCTTATGGAACCAGCAGCACGTCACTGTGATCAATCCACGCAAGGAGGTCGCGACAACGCCTACACATGTGCCACGTGGCTTCATGAACTGTAAGAGAGACACTGTGTAGCGTGCCATTGGTATTCTAATTTACGTGTTTTGCACAAACTCGAAGTACTAGTAAGGTACACGTGCATTGCACGCATCAGATTTTCCAACCACATTATGAATAAATACCACACTATAGCATGTAAGCTCTGAGTCATGTCTGCCTGATGTAGCCCCTCGTTTAATTCTTGTAGTTCATCTAATTCAAAATCAATTAGTTTTTATAAAAAAGCTAAGAACGCGGGAATAGGAAAACATGGGTTTATAGTGGAATGTCGTCTTGAATCCTATAGGATTGTACGAGTGTTTGATTGTGCATAGAAAAAACACAGAATTCTTTCAAAGAGGTTTGAGTGGATGGGATGTTTCCTATGAAATCTAGTGCAAATGAATCATATGGAAAAATTCTTATGGTTTACAATCCTATGAATCAAACAACCAAGATAGGAAAAATTCCTAATGATTAGAATCCTCCAAAATTCCTTTGAGAATCCTTTGAATCAAAGAAGCCCTTAATATATTTTATGATTCATGGAATTGTGCGTTGTAAAGCATAAAGTAAAAACAAATAATGGCAATTCAACTAGAAAAAAAGTTTGGGCAATTATGATACGGAAGATTCTAGAATAAAAGAGAACCACTATTGTTTTGAGGTTTGTGCATTATGCTTAAGTTCAACCATGGAGTCTGCTAGATTGTACATGTGGCAAAATCCGGTGGGGGGGGCTAGAAGATGGTGCGAGGGGCCGAGTGGAGGGAGACTATGAAGGAATGCACAAGTGGAGATCGATATTTAGAGAGAGGAGGCGAACACGTGCGCTGATGCGCGCAGTGGCGGAGCCATGAAAAATAAATGAGCTAGGGGGCCAAGCATTGCTAATCCTTTACGAGGAGGGTCAATTCATGAACTTAAACCATTTTTAGCAGCAATTGTCTAATGATCACTGTCGGAGTAATTGGACGCGGATACCCCGAAGACGGTGAGACGATATTTCAAGACATCGGGGCTAGCAAAGCCCCTCAGTCCGACTGCCCGGCCGCCTCCACCGGCTCCTCGTCTGACTGCTTTGCCCAGCCGGCTGCCGACTGCGCCAACCAGCCGGCTGCCGACTGCAGCTCGACCCGACACCGACAAGACCCCGACGAGACGGCCATACCACAGACAAGACAACCGTACCGCGACGCCATCATGTACAGTGTCACTCGTCCCTGGGCACTATTCATGAAGTGACCCAGGAGACAAGCATGACAGGCACCATGCCTTACCCATGCCCACTACCAAGCTTACATCCTAAGCTACCCTCTCCTATATAAAGGGGCACACATCATCCATCCAGGGGATGAACTCACACTCACACACACTCACGCATGCATGCTCAGGCACATGCGGCCACACACACTTGTGCTCATATGCATATACAAGGCCAAATGCCTATGGCACTGACCTCAGATACAGCTCCAGGAGCACTCTGTACCAGATATACCAGATACACTCAGACATGCAGCAGTAGAAGTATTATCTCTCCGGAGAGCTCCGAAGCTGGGTAAACCACCGCGTGCTACTCGCATACCCGCTCCCGGGCCTATCAGCAGCAGTCTTACCCTCACACTAAGCCCTTGTGGCATCTGTCGACTCACAAGCCCCCCGTGAGAATACCATGATAGTTGGCGCCCACCGTGGTGCGGTACTATGCTACCGCGCTGCTGGTGCTTTCGCAATCCGGGCGGGACCATTTTTTCTTCATCGCCTCGGCCGTGGCATCGCCCCGTCTCTCCGGTAGCGCTCGGGGGCTCGACATCGACCCGCCCCCCGGAGCGGCCGTGAGGGGTGGCGCGTCCTCGCCGTCGGCCTCTTCATCATCACCACCGCAACGCCGGCCGTCCGTCCGCGCGCGCGCCGCACCGGGCCTCGCTTCGGTCGGCCGCGTTCATACACATGCCGCTCGTGCATGCTCCCCTCCGCGCTGCGCCTTGTTCCGGCCGAAATGCGTGTTGGCTCCTCCATATTTCATCTACGCAAGGTAGCTAGATGCAAGTCAACCATGGTCATACACCATCCATACACTACTCAAACAACGGCTTGATTTCCTGTTAGCGCCTACACTGCACTCTGCCTTGTGCATCTCCGGCCACACCAGCCTTGCTGCGTTTTGCTTCGTCCCCGTCAGAATCCTGCCCGGCCGTGGCCGCGCCACAGCGGCTTGCTGTGTCCCCATCCGGGCTCCTCCTCGCCTGGCCGCCTCCCCCCGGCCTCGGCTTCCACGTGTTGGGTCGTTGCGTCCGGCTCCTGCCCCGCTCCGGGCCGCCTTCGCCAACCTGGTGCCTTGCTCCGGGCGCCTCGCGCTCGCCCACGCGCCTGGGCTGGCTGGCCGCTCCGATCGGCCTTCGTGCCGCCGCGCCCCCGCCTGCTCCACCAAGTACCCCGTTGCACTCGCCGGCTGCCGGGTCCGCGTTGCTCCTCCGTCCCGCCGACCCGGCCGCCTGCCGGCTCGCCCGTGTCTCGTACCCGGCCCCCTCGGCGCTGGCTCCCGCCTGCCGGCTTGCTCTCCAGCCGGCTGCTGCCTCGCGCCGTCCGCCGTCCGGCTTCCGCGACTCGGCCCGTCCGGCGTCCCGCTCCCCCAGCTTCCGCAACCCGGCGTCGCGCCAGCTCCACACGAGCTCGCCCTGCCCCGCCACTCCGGCCGCTCCCTCGTGCTGCGCCTCTAGGTCCGCGCGCATGCGGCTCCAACCCAGACGGACCGGCTCCACCGCCTGCCTTCCCTGTCAACCCGAACGGCCGGCTCCGTCGCCTGCCGGCTCCGCTGCTCCGCCAGCAACCCGGACGGCCGGCTCCGCCGCCTGCCGGCTCCTCCCCAACCCGGCCTGCCGGCTTCGCCCGCGCCGGCTCCCCCGCAACCCGGCCGCCAGCTTCTGCCATGACCCGCCAGCTGGTTTGCGCCGCGTCCGGCTCCTGCATGCTGCTCATGTAAAGAGAGAAAGAAAGTAAAAAAAAGTACTGCGGAAAAGAAAGAAGAAAAAGAGAGAGGCCGGCTGGGAGAAAAAGAAAAAGGGCCGACTGCCCGCTGTGGCCGGCTGCTCGTGCAAAGGAAAAGAGGTCCGACTGACCAAGTCAACATCCGGCTTGATGAAAAGAGGTGGAGGCCGGCTGCGCGTGTACGGGCTAGCTAGAAAAGTCAAGGCCGGCTCCCCATCAAAAAAGAAAAAAGAAAGAAGGGTCTGGCTCCCCGCATGGAGTCGGACAGAAAGAGAGAAGAGAAAAGAAAGGGCCGGCTGTCCAAGTCAACGGCCGACTGCCTATCGCCGGCTTGCTAAAAAAAGAGAGAGAGCAGCTTATACGTCCGCCTGCTATAAAAGAAAAAGGAAGAAGACATAGTAGTTGCCGGGAGATCTGGCCCGACTGCTCAGCAGTCGGCCCAGATCTCGAGGGCTACACTCAGCGGGTGCGCTGACGCGCCCCCGCGAAGAAGAAGACAAAGTAGTTGCCAGGAGATCCGGCCCAACTGCTCAGCAGTCGGCCCGAATCTCGGGGGCTACACCCAGCGGGTGCGCTGACGCGCCCCCGCGAAGATTGCGGACAAGAGAAGAGTTTTGTCCGGCTACCAGCAGCCGACAGAAGACAAAAGAAGAAAAAAGGGCACAGCAAGCCGCCTCGCCACCTGGCCGGTCGAGCCTGACCGGCCGGGACCCCCCTTCGAGCACCCGGGGGCTTGAAGGCTACACCTAGCGTGTGCGCCGGTGCACTCCGCGAGCGCCGAGCCGCGCCGACTGTCTTCGGCAAACTCCGCCTCGGCTACACGAAAATCAATGTGAGCTCCTCACCCGCATATTTTTTGCATCACGCAAGTACGCATAACCCCGAACGATGCTCGGGGGCTATCACCGCATTTTATTACAGTTGCACTACTGTTCACCCGGGCGCCAACCAGAGTTGGCCCGGGGGCTGGCCGCTTGGCTTGAGACATTAGTTCCCGTAGACGGCTTAGTAGCGTGCGCAGTACCAAAGGCCCCCTCTTAGTTACAGACCGCGGAGCGGCTGTCCGGCTAGCAAGAGTGAACACTGGAGCCCCCCACGCGAAAAACGTCTGGGAAGAAAAAATGGTTCGGGTGACCCAGTCGTTTCTTTTATGAGTATCTGCTCGGTTAAATTCGCTCCCAGAGTCTGAGTATTGTAC
>NC_057797.1:666119237-666137002 GCF_018294505.1 Triticum aestivum | reverse complement strand
GGACCGGCGGTGGGGAGTGTTTTCAGGGCGGGCGGGGCGGCGCACCGCTGGCCGCGGGCGGCGGGGGGCTGATGTTTGGCCGATGGTGGCTGGCGACTCAGGGGGGTTGAAAGGATCGAGAAGAGGTGTCTAGAGGGGGGGGTGATTAGACACTAAGTGCCAAAAGTTGCAGTTTTTAATATTCTTATGTTTAAGTGGAGTTTAAGCACAAGTTTAACAAACACAATACATATCAAGCAAGCATGCAATGAGTATATGAGCAGCGGAAAGTAAAGCATGCAACTTGCAAGAATGTAAAGGGAAGGGTTTGGAGTATTCAAACGCAATTGGAGACACGGATGTTTTTGTCGTGGGTCCGATAGGTGGTGCTATCGTACATCCACGTTGATGGAGACTTCAACCCACGGAGGGTAACGGTTGCGCGAGTCCACGAAGGGCTCCACCCACGAAGGGTCCACGAAGAAGCAACCTTGTCTATTCCATCACGGTCGTTGCCCACGAAGGACTTGCCTCACTAGCGGTAGATCTTCATGAAGTAGGCGATCTCCTTGCCCTTACAAACTCCTTGGTTCAACTCCACAATCTTGTCGGAGGCTCCCAAGTGACACCTAGCCAATCTAGGAGACACCACTCTCCAAGAAGTAACAAATGGTGTGTTGATGATGAACTCCTTGCTCTTGTGCTTCAAATGATAGTCTCCCCAACACTCAACTCTCTCTCACAAGATTTGGATTTGGTGGAAAGAATATTTGAGTGGAAAGCAACTTGGGGAAGGCTAGAGATCAAGATTCATATGGTTGGAATGGAATATCTTGACCTCAACACAAGTGTAGGTGGTTCTCTCTCAGAAAATGTGTATTGGAAGTGTAGGTATGTTCTGATGGCTCTCTCCACGAATGAAGAGTGGGTGGAGGGGTATATATAGCCTCCACACAAAATCTAACCGTTACACACAATTTTCCAAACTCGGTGGGACCGAATGTAACTCGGTCAGATCGATTCAGCAAACCTAGTGACCGTTAGGATTTTCGGTGGGACTAAGATGCAACTCAGTAGGACCGATATGGTTAGGGTTAGGGAATAACGTAATCTCGGTGTGACCGATTACACAAACTAGGTGGGACCGATTTTGGTAATAAGCTAACCAGAGAGTTGGTCAGGCAAACTCGGTGAGACCGATTTTGGTAATAAGCTAACCAGAGGGTTTGCATTGTAATCTCGGTAGTACCGATTTCTCAAACTCGGTGAGACCGATTTTGGTAATGGACATATAGAAAGAGATTACAATCCCATCTCGGTGAGACCGAGATCCCTATCGGTGAAACCGATTTGCTAGGGTTTGTGGTAGTGGCTATGACATCTGAAACTCGGTGGCGCCGGATAGATAGAATCGGTGGGGCCAAGTTTGACTTTTGGTTTAGGTCATATGTGGATGTGGGAAGGTAGTTGAGGGTTTTGGAGCATATCATTAAGCACTTTGAGCAAGCAAGCCATTAAGCAACACCTCATCCCCTCTTGATAGTATTGGCTTTTCTTATAGACTCAATGTGATCTTGGATCACTAAAATAGAAAATGTAGAGTCTTGATCTTGAAGCTTGAGCCAATCCTTTGTCCTTAGCATCTTGAAGGGGTTCCACATCCTCTAGTCAATGCCACTCCATTGTTGAACTTATCTGAAACATACTAGGTAAAAGTGTTAGTCCAACAAGAGATATGTTGACATTAATTACCAAAACCACCCAGGGAGCACTTGTGCTTTCAATCTCCCCCTTTTTGGTAATGGATGACAACATATATCAAAGCTTTAGATAAAGATATAGAGAATAGCAAGTAAAGCTTTGGAAAGACATGTAACAAGCATAGGCCCCCCCTACATGTATGCAATCATGTGAATATTGAATATAGGAGCATGTGAATGCGTAAACATGACGGAGTAAGCAATGTGTTACATGTATCTTGGCTATATGCATCAGAGCAAATGATGTGAATGTGAGAAATGAACCTTCATGCTCATGAGTCCTTCTTGCAAACAGTATGTGCATCAGCAAGAACTTCTCATTCACATGACTGTGATGCATATACTTACCTTGTGGTCTTGAGTTGGCTTAGGATGGGATGAACCTGCGCAAACAAGGTTAAATAACACAGATACACCTACTGACCAGAGCAAGCAAGAGAAACCACAAGAGAACCAAGACTGGGATGACATGTAGAGTGAGTACTAAGTACCACATTGGATATAGACATGTCCCCAAAGGTAAAGATATGCAATAAAATCAGAGATTTCCTTCCCTTAGATGTCTTGCTCCCCCTAAATCTGCATGGGATATTGGGAGAAGATAGGGAATGGAAAATCAGAGCAACAAAAAAACAACAGAGCTTGAGCTAAAGCAAGCAACCAAACATGTCTTTCCCCTCTTAACGACATGTGACATCTCTCCTCTTGAACACCAAGCATTTGGGGTCTTTGATGATATTACTTTCTCCTAGTTGAGAAACTCTCTCCCCCTGAGTATTCTCTCTTTCTCCTCCTATAGGAAGATTAAGCTTTGATGTGATCTCTCTCTCCCCCTTTGACATCAATTTCCAAGAAGGGCTCTTTTGGACATGTGATACAAATGGGTTGGTCCTCGAGTCACAGAGCAAAGCAGCATGTCTAATATGATGCTGGTAGAGGACAAGAATCATTGAGTGGAGCTGGAGCAAACAGAAATTAGGAATAAGTGGCAAGTTGGTTTTCCTGTGGTGGAATCTGTGACTCCGAGTTGTGTGCTTCGGTTGCACCGAAAGATTTCGGTTGGGCCGAAGAGAACAAACCGGTGTGATCGAGTTCATTAGAGTGAAACCACTTGTCACCTCAGCTCACTAGACAAGTAAGATCTCATAAGGATATGCAAGGAATTTACTAAAAGATTTGCAATGAATTGGATGCAGAAAATGCAGAACAAAAAGGAAAGAAAAGAAACTAAAAGTTCTAGATGAAGTTTTTTTTGAAAGGGGAAGCAAATATGCAAATGCAAAAGCACGGAGAAACACTAGAGAACTTCATCTAGAAATGGTCGGTGACAAAGTCACCTATGTTAGAGTATGTTGACTTAGGAGTCAAGTGAGAGCACTTGATCATAGGTCATACTCATCATTTAAGCTCAAAATGGGGTTAACATTTTCTGTTTAAGCATCTTGATGTATTCACATCTTGTCGAGTTGCTTTGACTCATGACTTGGAGTAAAGCTTCTCTAAGATGGAATAACATACCTTGGGTGGTGGTGTTGATCTTGCACATGTAGTTGAACTTGTGTGGGTTGCTCAAGATTGATGTAGTTCATCAAGAGTTGGGAGCACCACTTGGAGTTTGAGTTAATCTACCTACATGGGTTAGCTTTGCAAGGAATAGCACTTGTGTATCCAAAATGACAATCATGAGACTCAACATAGAATTTGCCAAAGGATATGTTTGAATGGTTTCGTGCTTCCTTGTCTTCAACCACCATTGTGTAGAGACTTGGTGATGTAGAGATTGCTCAAGATGGGAGTGAGTTGCAATCTCATAGATTTAGATTCAACCAAGTACCTACACGGGTTAGATAACATGCAAGGTACAAATATATCCAAGACATATGAATAGCATTATAAGAGAAATACCGAGGATTAGTCATATGCTCATGCCCCGCATGTATCAAATGGAGTTCCTACTCCAAGTTTGAAGCATCAATGATGTTCAATTCACCTCTCAACCTGCAAAACACTTTCTCATCAAGTGGTTTAGTGAATATATCGGCCAATTTCTTATCGGTGCGAACATGCTTAAGGTTAATGTCCCCTTTTGCAACATTATCTCGAATGAAATGATGACGAACTTCAATATGCTTGGTTCGAGAATGTTGCACGGGATTGTGAGCAATCTTAATAGCACTTTCATTGTCACATAGCAATGGAACATGTTTCACATATATCCCATAATCTTTAAGAGTTTGGGTCATCCAAAGTAATTGAGCGCAACATGAACCAGCGGCAATGTATTCCGCTTCGGCGGTGGACAAGGATACCGAGTTCTGTTTCTTGGAAGACCAAGACACAAGAGATCTACCAAGGAATTGACAAGTACCCGAAGTGGATTTTCTATCAACCTTGTCTCCGGCATAGTCCGAATTGGAGTAGCCAACAATATCAAAAGAGGACCTCTTAGGATACCAAATGCCAAAATTTGGTGTATGGATTAGGTATCTGACTATCCTTTTCACAGCCTTAAGATGACACTCTTTAGGAGTAGCTTGATATCGTGCACACATGCACACACTTAGCATAATATCGGGACGAGAGGCACATAGATACAACAATGAACCAATCATAGAGCGATAAACCTTTTGATCAACCGGTTCACCATCTTTGGTCAAATCAAGATGTCCACTAGTAGGCATGGGTGTAGTCATACCTTTGCATTCTTGCATATTGAACTTCTTGAATAAGTCCTTGGTGTACTCCGTTTGAGAGACAAAGGTACCTTCCTTAGTTTGCTTGATTTGCAAACCGAGAAAGAATTTGAGTTCACTCATCATAGACATCTCAAACTTCTCCGACATTAGCTTTCCAAACATCTCACTAAAATGAGGGTTAGTTGAACCAAATATGATATCATCAACATAAGTTTGGCACACAAATATTTCTCCATTAACCCTTTTAGTAAAAGAGAGTAGAATCAATTTTACCAATTTCAAAGCCTTTTTCAATAAGGAACTTGGTCAAGCATTTATACCATGCTCTAGGAGCTTGTTTAAGACCATAAAGGCTTTGTGAAGTTTGTAAACATGATTAGGTTTCTTAGGATTGACGAAGCCGGGAGGTTGCTTAACATAAACTTCCTCCTCAATTTTGCCATTTAGAGAAGCACTTTTAATGTCCATTTGGTACAAGGTGATATCATGGTGATTAGCATAAGCAAGTAAGATGCGAATGGACTCAAGTCTAGCAACGGGAGCATATGTCTCACCATAGTCCATACCTTCAACTTGTGTGTAGCCTTGGGCGACGAGACGTGCTTTGCTGCGAACCACTTGTCCATCTTCATCTTGCTTGTTGCAAAACACCCATTTGGTACCAATGATGTTGTGGTTGTTGTCGGGCTTCTCGACCAATGTCCACACTTGATTTCTCTCAAAGTTGTGTAGCTCTTCATGCATAGCGTTTATCCAGTCCGGATCCTCCAATGCTTCTTCAACCTTCATAGTTTCAATGATAGAGATGAATGAGTAATGTTCACAAAAGTTAGCTAAACGAGTTTTAGAGCGAGTGATTCTCCCGGTTTGTATATCATTGTAGATTTGCTCGACGGGATGATCTTTGGCAATTCTTGCTCGAACTCGTGAAAGCTTTTGCTTGGGTCGGGGTGGAACATCCTCTTCATCTTGTTCTTCTTCTTGGCCTTCTTCATTGTTGACGTTGTCGTTCTCTTGTCGTGGTGGAGAAGGAGGTTGTTGATATTCATCTTGGTGCGCTTCCTCGTTTTCTTCATCTTGGCGTGTCCCACTTGTGGATGCTTCCGTATCAACTCTTGGTTCACCTTGTCGTGAGGTAGAAGCTTCCACTTGGACGGACGAGGTACTCTCCTTCACTTCCGCTGGACGAATCTTGCCAATGGACAAGTCTTGAATTGCTTCTGAAGGGTCTTTGTCTCCTACATCAATTGGCAATTGCTCTACTTGTGAGCCGTTAGATTCATCAAACTTCACATCTACCGTCTCTTCAACCTTTCGGGTGCAATTGTTGTAGACACGGTAAGTGTGAGAGTTTGATCCATAACCAAGTAGGAAACCTTCATGAGATTTAGGAGCAAATTTAGAATGATGATGCTTATCAAGAATGTAGCACTTTGAGCCGAATACTCGAAAGTATCCAACTTGGGGTTTGTTACCGGTGAGGAGCTCGTGTGCCGTCTTGCCGAGTAGCTTGTGAAGATACAAGCGATTTGTTGCATGACAAGCTATCTCAACCACTTCCGCCCAAAAGTGCTTTGGCGTTTTGTACTCATCAAGCATCGTTCTTGCCATCTCGATAAGAGTCCGGTTCTTCCTCTCAACAACTCAATTTTGTTGAGGTGTGTACGTAGCCGAGAACTCGTGTGAAATCCCTTCTTCGTCAAGAAAGGTGTCCACATTTGCATTCTTGAACTCCGTTCCGTTGTCGCTCCGAACCTTCTTGATCTTCACGTCAAACTGATTTTGGGCCTTCCTAGCAAAGTTTTTGAAGATCTTTTGGACCTGCGATTTGTCATCAAGAAAGAACACCCACGTAAATCTTGAAAAATCATCAACTATGACTAGACCAAATGAGTTACCACCGAGACTCTTGTAGGCATTTGGACCAAAGAGATCCATGTGAAGTAGCTCGAGTGGTCTTCTTGTGGTCATGATGTTCTTCGCGCGGTGACCTCCTCCAACTTGTTTCCCTGCTTGACAAGCACTACAAAGTCTATCCTTGTCAAATATGACATCTTTTATTCCAAGGATATGATCACCTTTAATAAGCTTATCAAGATTTCGCATACCAACATGACCTAGTCTTCTATGCCACAACCAGCCTGTAGAAGATTTGGTAATTAAGCAAGTTCTAGGTTGATCCTTTTTAGTGAAATCAACAATGTAAAGATCTCCTCTACGTATACCGGTAAAGACCATTTTATGATTGTCTCTACGAAACACTTGGTAATCTACTTCAGTGAATAAGACATTGAAACCGAAATCCGCAAGTCTAGAAACTGAAAGTAAATTGTATACAAGGGATTCAATGAGCATGACTTTTGTATGGAGCTATCATGTGAGATGGCCACCTTACCAAGGCCAACCACCTTACCCTTTGAATTATCACCAAAAGTGACATATTTTCAAGGGCCGTCGTTTTCAGCAAGCTCACGGAACATATCTTTATCTCCGGTCATATGATCAGTACATCCACTATCAAGGACCCATTCCTTTCCTCCAGCCATGTAGCCGCGAAGATTTGCCATAAGACCAAAATGCCTCATTACATCATCAAGACCATAGTCACTATCATCATCTTCATCATAGTAACCATGTTCAACATCATCTTGTGATTGATCAATTCCTAGAGAGGGTAATTCATTAGATAAATGATCATCACAATGGTTACCTTTATGAATTCTAATAGCTTCAGATATGATATCGCTAATGATTCCAACATTTCCTTTAGCATGCATGAGATTGGTAAGCTCAAATAGACAATCACCAAAGCTAGGATCACTAGAGTTCATCTTACTCAAGGCAATAGACTTATGGAGAATTTTGTCTAAATTTTTCAAGGAATAATCTGGAAATCGTTCCTCAAGAAATCTCCATATGGTGTAGGCACACTTGAGAGTAGGCAAACATCTAATCAAGTTTCTAGGCAAGCCTCTAATGATGAGCTCAACAGTTCTAAGATTGCGAATCATGTCAATATCTTCATCTAGGGTAGGGTGCAAAGGATCAACATGAGGTGCACAAGGGCTAGTAATGTACTTGTTCAAATGATATTCATTGAAAATCTCAAGCATTTCATTTTTCCACTCATGAAAATACTCTCCATCAAGAACAGGCACTCTATGTCTAAGACTCCCCAAAGTAGACACATCCATCTTCCTCCAATGGTTTTTAAACCAAGGCAATGGAGACCAAAGCTCTGATACCAATTGAAAGGATCGAGAAGAGGTGTCTAGAGGGGGATGATTAGACACTAAGTGCCAAAAGTTGCAGTTTTTAATATTCTTAAGTTTAAGTTGAGTTTAAGCACAAGTTTAACAAACACAATACATATCAAGCAAGCATGCAATGAGTATATGAGCAGCGGAAAGTAAAGCATGCAACTTGCAAGAATGTAAAGGGAAGGGTTTGGAGTATTCAAACTCAATTGGCGACACGGATGTTTGTGTCGTGGTTCCGATAGGTGGTGCTATCGTCATCCACGTTGATGGAGACTTCAACCCACTGACGGTAATGGTTGCGCGAGTCCACGGAGGGCTCCACCCACGAAGGGTCCACGAAGAAGCAACCTTGTCTATTCCATCACAGCCGTCGCCCACGAAGGACTTACGACACTAGTGGTAGATCTTCACGAAGTAGGCGATCTCCTTGCCCTTACAAACTCCTTGGTTCAACTCCACAATCTTGTCGGAGGCTCCCAAGTGACACCTAGCTAATCTAGGAGACACCACTCTCCAAGAAGTAACAAATGGTGTGTTGATGATGAACTCCTTGCTCTTGTGCTTCAAATGATAGTCTCCCCAACACTCAACTCTCTCTCACAGGATTTGGATTTGGTGGAAAGAAGATTTGAGTGGAAAGCAACTTGGGGAAGGCTAGAGATCAAGATTCATATGGTTGGAATGGAATATCTTGACCTCAACACAAGTGTAGGTGGTTCTCTCTCAGAAAATGTGTATTGGAAGTGTAGGTATGTTCTAATGGCTCTCTCCATGAATGAAGAGTGGGTGGAGGGGTATATATAGCCTCCACATAAAATCTAACCGTTACACACAATTTGCCAAACTCGGTGGGACCGAATGGTTAAACTCGGTCGGACCGATTCAGCAAACCTAGTGACCGTTAGGATTTTCGGTGGGACTGAGATGCAACTCGGTAGGACCGATATGGTTAGGGTTAGGGCATAACGTAATCTTGGTGTGACCGATTACACAAACTCGGTGGGACCAATTTTGGTAATAAGCTAACCAAAGAGTTGGTTAGGCAAACTCGGTGAGACCGATTACACAAACTCGATGGGACCAATTTTGGTAATAAGCTAACCAGAGGGTTTGCATTGTAATCTCGGTAGTACCGATTGCTCAAACTCGGTGAGACCAATTTTGGTAATGGACATACAGAGAGATTACAATCCCATCTCGGTGAGACCGAGATCCCTATCGGTGAAACCGATTTGCTAGGGTTTGTGGCAGTGGCTATGACATCTGAAACTCGGTGGCGCCGGATAGATAGAATCGGTGGGGCCGAGTTTGACTTTTGGTTTAGGTCATATGTGGATGTGGGAAGGTAGTTGAGGGTTTTGGAGCATATCATTAAGCACTTTGAGCAAGCAAGCCATTAAGCAACACCTCATCCCCTCTTGATAGTATTGGCTTTTCCTATAGACTCAATGTGATCTTGGATCACTAAAATAGAAAATGTAGAGTCTTGATCTTGAAGCTTGAGCCAATGCTTTGTCCTTAGCATCTTGAAGGGGTTCCACATCCTCTAGTCAATGCCACTCCATTGTTGAACTTATCTGAAACATACTAGGTAAAAGTGTTAGTCCAACAAGAGATATGTTGACATTAATTACCAAACCCACCCAGGGAGCACTTGTGCTTTCAGGGGTGGAGGTTGAAGATGAACCGCAGGCCCTTGATTTCGTATCCAACGGCTTCAAAATCGACTGACCGGAGATGAAAAAGTCAGTCGACCGACGTGTAGCCTCACCTTCCTAGTCCGTTCAGTTTCGAGAGCAAAATTTAGTTTCGACAACAAAATTCAGTTTCAACAGTTAAGTTCAGTTTCGACAGTTAAGTTCAGTTTCGACAGTTAAGTTCAGAGATGAGCGGCTGGTGAATTTTACATCTAGCACTTTGTGGTTATGTATTTTACGTCATGTATTGGAGATGCTATTAGAATTCCACTCAGGTTAACGTTGTTCATTGTCTCTCTTGTCCTGCTTCAGCCTCGGCGTCGTACAACTCACCGGAGCTGCTCCAATGACGAAACCCTCCATCACACCGGAGCAGTACCTCGGGCTCCATCTCCAGATGCCTAAGATCTTCTTCCCCTCCTCCGACAGCAAAGTCAGCCGGAGCATCCTCACCTGCCAACCCAATCACGCTGAGATCGACATGGATTCGCCAAAGAGGTTGTACACTTGTTGCATCTCTTTTTTACTCTACATGTTATATATATTGTCCACTGAGCACACGAATTTGTTCCTTTAGTGTCTCCTTGAAAGAAAAAACGTAGGGATTTTAATTTTCACTTGTCCTCCTTTTCAAATTCCTATTCATGAAGCACAAGACTAAGAGATAGTAGCATAATAGCATTATAATCGTACATTTTCTTGTGGTTTGACTTAATCTCACCATGCTTCTTTGCATCCTGTGATCCTCCAATTGTTGTGAATCAAACACCCAGATTGGCAGAAATCCCATGTTTTTAAATTCTCGGTTTTGCACATGCATTCCTATCATATTCCTGTCTATTTCCTATCCCTGCATTGTTGGAATCCTCCAATTCAAACGAGCCCTTATAGAATTACTTCTCTTATAGATAGTTGTCAAAGAAAACCTTGCGTGGTTTGTCCCACTCCTGCTGCGCCGTCGTCCACCCCAGCTTAGCTGCTCCAACGACAGAAGGGTCCAGCACATCAGGGATCCGGCCTCCAGACTGTCTTTCGCCGCCTCAGATCTTCTTCCCCGCCACTGGCAGCCATGAAAACTGCATTACCATCATCAACTGAGTAGATGACCTCCAGGACTACACGGGTCCGCAAGAGAGGTCGCACTCTTTCATGTCTTCTTACGTTATGCATCGCTTAATATTACATGCTACTTTATCATCCTGTTCACCGATTAGACTCTGAGTCAGCTCCAAACTAATGGTCAAACTTGAGTTTTTAAATGGTTGTGGGGTACATATCGGGGCCGCTATCAATAGTATCTATCTACTATCTGGTTAATCTCTGGTGTCTACTATGAGTTTCAAGTTGGGTGGGAAACAAACAGTAAAGAAGCCATTATCTGTATTTTTTAACTGAAGCCATTATCTGCCTGCTATTATTGGTTTTGGGTCTCCACAGGTTGCTACCATCACTCTGGATTTCTGCATGCACTCCTTACATAATCTCACTATGTTTTATTCCTATGCATGACAGTTATTGTAAACAATGGAACTGAACATGTAGAGCAAAAGAGACGAGCCTTGCATGGAAATAAAATTTCATGTAAACGTCGCTCCATGGTAGGCGCAAAGGCACCCCCCTCCACGCATTTCGGATTGTAATCAAGAGGAAGATATCTGTTCTGAGGGGGATTCAGAAGGAGAAGACAACTCCTATTTACCTCCTGAGGTCTTCGCTCTAACTTGGCATGCTGATGTTGGTTATATCATGCATATGGTGTCTTGCATTGCTTACTTTATACATCAAATATGTCATCTGCTTAGTTTAGACATCCTTTGTGCGAATGCCATCTGTTTAGTTTATTCATCGTTTATGTGAATTATGCAACGCCATCTTGTTTAGCCAGGCATCATATATGTGAATTTTGCAATGCCATCCTGCTTAGCCAGTCATCTTATATGTAAATTATATCAGGCCATCCTTTTTTTCGTTACATATTACATTTGTCAACAATGTTAGTACATTCAAGTGCTCTTCATGTGCATCAGCCATTTGACACGGTGATGGCAAATTCTGGAGTGAAAACAAGGTCTTCAAAGCAGACTATGCTATGTGATGAAGTGCATATCTTGCTGGTTACGGATAGCTCCTTAGAGGAGGATTCAGAGACAGATGACCAGTCCTATCCCCCCTGAGGTGCATGCTCTAACTTGGCAGGGTTATGTTGCTCATATCGTGCGTATGGTGTCTCGCATTGCTATGTCATTTGATTAGTTTAGACATGCTTTGTGTGAATGCCACCTGTTCAGTGTCTAATTACCATATATGTGAATTATGCATTGCCATCTTGTTGCAAGACATTATATATGTGAAATATACAATGTTATCTTGTTGCAAAGGCATTATATATGTGAATTATGCAATGCCATGTTGTTTAGCCAATCATCATGTATGTGAATTATTTCATGCTATCATTTTTTTGTATTACGTGTTCCATTTGTCGACAACGTTTGTATATTCAACTACTCTTCATGTGCATCAGCCATTTGAAGCCGCGATGGAAGTATCTGGAGTGAAAACAAGGTATTCAGAGCAGACAATGCTACCTGCTGAAGCAGACATCTTGCTGGTTACAAAGAGCTCCTCAGAGGAGGATTCAGAGACTGATGACCATTCCTATTTCCCCCTGAGGTCTATGCTCAAACTTGGCAGGGTTATATTACCCATGTCATGCATGTTGTCTTGCATTGCTTAGTTTTTACATCATATATGGATTGCCATCTCCTTACTTGCTTACTATATAAATCATATATTTGAATTATATCATGGCATCATGTTTACATAGTACATACACATCATCTATCTGAATTATGACATGGAAACCCATTTAATAAAGACATCATATAGTTATATCATCTCATCCTGTTTAGTGTTTACAGTCATCATATTTTGAATTATTGCATTCTATCAGTGAATGTATGTGCATTATGGCATGCCAACCTATTTAATAAACACATTATATAGTTATGTCATGTCATCCTGTTTACATAGTCTCATATTTTGAACTATGTCTTTCCATCTTTTTTAGTTAGCCATCATAATGTGAAATTGTGTCATGCTATCCTATTTAGTTAGCCATCATATATGTGAAATTGTGTCATGCTATCCTGTTTGGTTAGACAACATAAATATGAATTATTTCATGCCCTCTTTTATTCCCCACTATCCATTGCACGTGTCTATCATACAATATCTACACTTTCAATTACTTTTCTTGTTTATCAGCCATTTGAATTGGAGAGCGTGATGGCAGTATCTAAGGGAGTAACAACACAGTCTTCAGAAAAGATAGTGCTACCAGTTGATCCAGATAGAACCACGGTTGTACTTGCCCAAGGACCAGATCCACCACACATAACCCAGACTCTCGCAGATTGTACCCCTACCCCGTTGGACAGAGAACCGGCTACACCCCTTCTAACCCCAACCCCGGTAGATAGTAACCCAGTTCCAGTTGACACAGCACCGTCTCCACCACAGAGCACCCAAACACGAGTAGTTAGTAAGGGAACTGCAGTGCCCAAAGCACGAGGACCACCACTCCGAATCCCAACTCAACGCTTAAAGGAGAAGAAGATTTGTTCTCAGGTCAGGTTCTGTAGCTATGGTTCATACTCCTTTGCTCTTGCATTACTGTATTTACTCATACCAACTATTTTCAAATTTGAAGGATGGAATTGAAACTCCAATGGTGCAACAGGTATGTTTTAAACCTGTTTCTTTAACTGGTTTGCTGTTGTAACCTGCTCTATGTTGATTCCAGTTTCAATTGAATAAACAGTTATGTTCTCATGTCATGCACATTACAAGTGTTGTTATTGCTCTATAGTTACCCACACTTATATTCTGTCTATTTTGCTTTGTCTTGAACAGATATTATTTGAACTGTGTCTCTATCTTGATTTGGCAACAAAAACTAGAATGATATAGACCATAAAGTGACCATAGTACATAGATATATGTTTGTTTCATGTTGTTATCCTGTCCACTTTACTACTGAACTCATTTACCAAAATGAGTTTCATATACAACATGGTAAACATGTGATGTGTCTTCTTGTTTCTCTTTTAGAATGCGGACAAAATATTGGAGAACGGTACCGCATTATCCAATGGTAAAGGAAGTAATGGAGATAAGGTTCAAGATAGTGAGACATCCCTGTTGGTCTCCAAGAAAGCTAATAAAAACTATCTTGACGACATTGAGGGAACCCAAAAGTCCTGTCTTGATGTAGTGTTCGAGTTACTGGCCACTACTGTTGGCACAAGCTCTTCGAACTCGCTGCCTGAATCAGTTCATCTTCTTGAGTTTCAACTTCAAGTTGGAAGACATCGATCAGATGTGCTGTGACAGGAAGCTGAAGGACTGAGGAAGTCCCTGCATAATTCAGATGCATATTTTCTGGTGCAACAGCAAGCGCTGAAGGATTTAAGCGCCAAAAAAGAGAAAGTTAATAAGCTTGCTAAGCATCTTGCCAGCATTATGGATACCCAAGATATTGTTTCTTGAGATCTTCTGAAGTGGTTTCAGTTCTGGATTTGTTTTGCTACGACGTTTATTTGCGCTGGTCGCCAACTTTGACAACCAGTGTATATGATATGCTGCTTTGTTCCCTATATTTGCACTGGTGGCGAACTTTGATGCCCAGTGGATGTAATATGTGTAATAGCCGTGATAGCCTAGCGTTAGTTGCTTGCTTATTTGTTTCCTTGTTGTCTTGTTTATTTGTTTGCTTGTAGTCATTGCAGTTCTTTTTCCGCGGTGAGCTAGTGGCTGCAATAACCTATTTTTTAAAACTAGGCCACAATAACCATGGGATAATATTTACTGTAGTGACACTGGGCCTCCTACTGGCCGTAGAAATAGTGGGCCTTCTACGGGCCGTAGAAACAATGGGCCTTCTGCGGGCCGTATCATCAATGGGCCTTATACGGGCCGTATGATTGATTGGCCAAACATGGGCCAAACAGACCGCATTATGGCCATAAACGGGATAGAGTTGGAATCGTCCGTTCATGGGCCGACTGAGGGAGTCCTGGATTAGGGGTCTTCGGACAGCCGGACTATATCCTTTGTCCGGACTGTTAGACTATGAAGATACAAGATTGAAGACTTCGTCTCGTGTCCGGATGGGAGTCTACTTGGTGTGGAAGGCAAGCTAGGCAATACAGATATGTATATCTCCTCCTTTGTAACCGACCTTATGTAACCCTAGCCCTTTCCGGTCTCTATATAAACCGGAGGGTTTTAGTCCGTAGGACAACAACAATCATACCATAGGCTAGCTTCTAGGGTTTAGCTTCTCCGATCTCGTGGTAGATCAACTCTTGTAATACTCATATCATCAAGAATAAATCAAGCAGGACGTAGGGTTTTACCTCCATCAAGAGGGCCCGAACCTAGGTAAAACATCGTGTCCCTTGCCTCCTATTACCATCCGCCTTAGACGCACAGTTCGGGACCGCCTACCCAAGATCCGCCGGTTTTGACACCGACATTGGTGCTTTCATTGAGAGTTCCTCTATGTCGTCGCCTTTAGGCTTGATGGCTCCTATGATCATCGATAGCGATGCAGTCCAGGGTGAGACTTTTCTCCGCGGACAAATCTTTGTGTTCGGCGGCTTCGCACTACGGGCCAACTCGCTTGGCCATCTGGAGCAGATCGAAAGTTACGCCCCTGGCCATCAGGTCAGGTTTGGAAGCTTAAACTACACGGCCGATATCTGCGGAGACTTGATCTTCGACGGATTCAAGCCTCTGCCTTGTGCGTCACGCGGTCACGATGAGTATGATTTAGCTCAACCATCAGACTGTGTTCAGGAGATCGCACCGGTAGCCGCTCCGACCCTCAATTTGGAGCCAGTTGCGTCGTCCATGGACGGGTGGATGGACCCCTCCATGGAGGCCTTACCCTCAGCGGCGATCAAGCCGAAAATCGACCTTACCCTGCATGAGAGCCGTGTTGTCAGACTACCGGATCCTTCTCCGGCCACGGACTCCGAACCGCCTGCGCCCGTTCCTAGCGAATCCGATTGCGCGCTGATCATGGAATTTACCTCCGCGGATATTTTTTAGCACTCGCCCTTTGGCGACATACTGAACTCATTAAGGTCTCTCTCCTTGTCAGGAGGATCCTAGCCGAACTATTTCCGGCAGGATTGGGATGCGGATGATGAAGAAATTCGCTGCCCACCCACCACCCACTTAGTAGCCACTGTCGACGACTTAACCGACATGCTCGACTTTGACTCCAAAGACATCGACGGTATGGACGACAATGCAAGAGACGAAGAGGAACCACTGCCCATAGGGCCCTGGATAGCCACCTCATCATACGATATATACATGGTGGGCACACCCAAAGAAGGCAATGGCAACGAGATAGCGGAGGATGATCCCTCTGTAACACCCTCGATGCGACTATAGCTCCCACGTGTCGAGGCACGACTTAGAGACATAATCGCATTGAAGGCATATGTCGCAAGTTAGGCAATCTTCACAACATCCCATGTAATATAAATAATAAAGGGGAGATAACATAGTTGGCTTACACTCGCCACGTCAATCAAGTACATAAATAACATTACATCAACCAAACACTCATGGCCCGACTACGGCGCCAAAATAAAAGAGAACCCAACTTGCGACACGGTCCCAATCACCCCTAACTGGGCACCACTACTGATCATCGAGAAAGGAAACATAGTAACATTGAGAGTTCTTGTCGAACTCCCACTTGAGCTCAAACGCGTCTCCTGGAGCGGAATCATCAGGCCCTGCATCTGGTGTAATAGTAATTTGTAAGCCACAGGGACTCAGCAATCTCGCACCCTCGCGATCAAGACTATTTAAGCTTTTAGGTATGGAAAGGTAAATATGAGTGGAGCTGCAGCAAGCGACTAGCAAAATATGGTGGCTAACTTATTCGCAAAAGAGAGCGAGAAGAGGAGGCAAAGCGCGAGCGTGAAACTAGAGAGCAACCTGCGCAAACATTACTCCAACACCGTGTTCACTTCCCGGACTCCGCCGAGAAGAGGCCATCACGGTAACACACTCAGTTGATTCATTTTAAATAATTAAGGTTAAAGTTATCTACAACCGGACATTAAAAAATTCCCATCTGCCCATAACCGCGGGCACGGCTTTCGAAAGTTCAAATCCATGCAGGGGAGTCCCAACTTAGCCCATGACAAGCTCTCACGGTCAACGAAGGAATAGACCTCCTCCCAAGATGTTCCGATCAGACTCAGTATCTCGGTTACTCAAGACACTTCGACAGGTTAAAACAAGACCAGGAACACCGCCCGAATGTGCCGACAAATCCCGATAGGAGCTGCACATATCTCTTTCTCAGGGCACACTCAGATTGTCTTAGGTACGGGTAGGCCAGCCAGAGTTGCCCCTGGTGGCCACCGGTAGCTGACAGGTGGACCAACACTCAGAGGAGCACTGGCCCGGGGGGGTTAAAATAAGGATGACCCTTGAGTCTGCAGAACCCAAGGGAAAGAAAAGGCTAGGTGGCAAATGGTAAAACCAAGGTTGGGCATTGCTGGAAAAGCTTTAATCAAGGCGAACTATCAAGGGGTTCCCATTATAACCCAACCGCGTAAGGAACGCAAAATCCGGGAACATAACACCGATATGACGGAAACTAGGGTGGCAAGAGTGGAACAAAACACTAGGCGAGAGGCCGAGCCTTCCACCCTTTACCAAGTATATAGATGCATTAAGATAACATAGCAATATAATGATATCCCAACAAGTGTTTAAATAGGCATAGAGGGAGCTAGGAGAGTCCAAATGAGGTGCGGTTTTCGGCCATGCGATCGTGATCGAACGCTCTAGATGATGGAGCAGAGTTAGGTGGGTTTTGGGCCAAATTGGAGGGGCGTTGGGATGCAACACACATTAGGCCTTTTCGGTCCATCGGTTAACCGTTGGAGTATCAAACGAAGTCCAAATGATACGAAACTTGACAGGCGGTCTACCGGTAGTAAACCAAGGTCTCTTGGCAAGTCTCGGTCCAATCCGGAAATGTTTAATCCCCACACACGAAAGAAAGGTAGAAATGACCACTGGAGGAGAACGAAGCGCCGGAATGCAAAACGGACAACGGGGAAAATGCTTGAATGCAGGAGATGAACACGTATGCAAGGTAGAAATGAGATACCGGATCGACCCCGCCGCCGCCACGTGTCGCCTCCTCACTGGCCCACGCCGCCGCCCCACTTCGTCGCCGCCGCCGGCCCGGGAGGCCCAGATCGGGCCCCTGAGGCCCATTCGCCGCCGAGCCGCCGCCTCCCGCCTCCTCGCGCCCGCGGCCGCCCGACCCCG
>NC_057797.1:666109445-666118940 GCF_018294505.1 Triticum aestivum | reverse complement strand
CCCGCGCCGTGGGAGCCGCCTCGCCGACGACCTCGCCCCGGCTGGCCTCCTCCACGTCTCCCCCTCCTCCGGCGTCGTCCCCGCCGCCGGTGAACAGTGCCCCGGCACTGCCGCCTCGTTTTGCGTGCCAGGTCAAACCCTATATCCGGAGGTTAAAATTCGTCTGTCCCGAAATCCTAGATCCATGTGCTCCTGTTCATAGCCTCGTAACTTTGCATCCGTAGCTCCGATTCATGCATATAGCATATCAAAATGTTCATCTTAGAGAGTACATCATTTCATTCCATTGCATCATTTTCATTTGAGTTCATCTTGATGCCCTAAATGCTGTTAGAAGAGGGCTACTTGAGTTAATCGTCAGATCTGCTACTCCATTTATCTTTTTGTCATTTTTGCCATGATTAATGTGTGCATGTTATGCCCCTGAGCTCTACATATGTTTTGTTAACGGTTTTGTCATCTTTCCAGAGGTGCAACCCATGTATTTTTGTGATGTGTGTGGTGACTAGCACAAGCTTGCAAAGTGGTGCACTTATTAGTGCTGATTTCAGGGACTTAGCTTTTCCACTAAGTCCTTGAGCTATTTATCTCATATGGCCATATGTTCATGTTGTTTCCTAGTGATCCGTGCCTCCTTTGAGGATGATCAGTAAGGATGTTTTGTTAATATTGTAGTGCTCTATCCATCCATGTCTTTGTTTGCAATTATGGAGCAACCTAGCTTCACTCAATCGACCTCTACTTCTGCTACTTTGTGAATCTGAGAAGATTGTCAACCTTTTTGCAATTTTGCCGATGATGTTGTAGTTGATCCGTGCATGCTACGCTATTGTTCTTGCCATGTCTAGCTTGCATTTTGTGTATTCTTGATAGATGTATGCTTAGCTTGTCATGACTTGCTCCGTAGTGAGTGCATCGAGCTCGTAAACATGCCTACTTGAGTTATGTTTCAGCATGTGTCAGTTTTCACTAAGTTCGAAAACTGATTATGTTTTTGCCATGTTCACATGCTTGCAATTGTATTTTCTGATCCCTTTTGGCTCAAGGTCACTAAGGGACTTTTGTTAAGCTCTTTGAGTAGCTCCATGCCATGCTTTACTTTGTCATGTTCAGGTCCTGTAGCATGTAGTTTTGCTGCTCCGAAGAGTGCTACCTGATCTGAAATTCTAGACAAGCGCTAATTTCACTAAGTCTGAGATTTGTTTGTCATATGCATTTTTGCCATGCTTGTTTGAACCTGTTAATGAATGAATTGGCCGTAGCTCAGTGCTAGACTTTTGTTAAGCATCATGAATGCATCCCTGCCATGTATTTTTTTGTCATGTTTGGGTGCCGTAGCATGTTCATCTTGTTGCATTTAGATGGCTACTTGCTGTAAATCGCAGACCGGTGTCATATTTGAATCGCTTGCCATTTCCAAACCGTAACTCCGATTCCGGCGTTCTTTATATCGTTTTCGAGCGATTTCATCTCATCTTTCCAGTGGCACACTTGGATTTCCATGTTGAGGCCAGGTTCATGCATTTCCTGTCACATCTCGCATATGCATCCCGCATCGCATCCCGCATAGCATATCATCATTGCATCATATTGTTTGATCCTTGCACGTGGTTGATTGTGTCCTTGTTGCTTGTTTGTATTGTTTGGGTAGAGCCGGGAGACGAGTTCGCTAACGAGGAGCCCGTTGAGTTTGCTTTCGAGGATCCAGTCAACTCTGACAACTATGCAGGCAAGATGATCATACCCTCGAAATCACTACTATCTTTGCTATGCTAGATTGCTCACTCTTTTGCTATGCCAATGCTACGATGCCTACCACTTGCTTTCAAGCCTCCCAAATTTCCATGTCAAACCTCTAACCCACCATGTCCTAGCAAACCGTTGATTGGCTATGTTACCACTTTGCTCAGCCCCTCTTATAGCGTTGCTAGTTGCAGGTGAAGATTGAAGGTTGTTCCTTGTTGGAACATTTATTTACTTGTTGGGATATCATTATATTATCTTGTTATATTAATGCCTCTATATACTTGGTAAAGGGTGGAAGGCTCGGCCTCTCGCCTAGTGTTTTGTTCCACTCTTGCCGCCCTAGTTTCCGTCATATCGGTGTTATGTTCCCGGATTTTGCGTTCCTTACGCGGTTGGGTTATAATGGGAACCCCTTGATGTTTCGCCTTGATTAAAGCTTTTCCAGCAATGCCCAACCTTGGTTTTACCATTTGACACATAGCCTCTTTTTCCCTTGGGTTTCCGGAGCCCGAGGGTCATCTTATTTTAAACCCCCCCGGGCCAGTGCTCCTTTGAGTGTTGGTCCACCTGTCAGCTGCCGGTGGCCACCAGGGCAACTCTGGGCTGGCCTACCCGCACCTAGGATAATCTGAGTGTGCCCTGAGAAAGAGATATGTGCAGCTCCTATCGGGATTTGTCGGCACATTCGGGCGGTGTTGCTGGTCTTGTTTTAACCTGTCGAAGTGTCTTGAAGAACCGAGATACCGAGTCTGATCGGAACGTCTTGGGAGGAGGTCTATTCCTTCGTTGACCGTGAGAGCTTGTCATGGGCTAAGTTGGGACTCCCCTGCAGGGATTTGAACTTTCAAAAGCCGTGCCCGCGGTTATGGGCAGATGGGAATTTGTTAATGTCTGGTTGTAGATAACTTGAACTTTAACTTAATTAAAATGAATCAACTGAGTGTGTTACCATGATGGCCTCTTCTCGGTGGAGTCCGGGAAGTGGACACAGTGTTGGAGTAATTTTTTTCGCAGGTTGCTCTCTAGTTTCTCGCTCGCGCTTTGCCTCCTCTTCTCGCTCTCTTTTGCAAATAAGTTAGCCACCATATATGCTAGTCGCTTGCTGCAGCTCCACATATACTTTTACCTTGCCTTTCCTATAAGCTTAAATAGTCTTGATCGCGAGGGTGCGAGATTGCTGAGTCCCTGTGGCTCTCAGATTACTATTACACCAGATGCAGGGCCTGATGATTCCGCTCCAGGTGATGCGCTTGAGCTCAAGTGGGAGTTCGACGAAGACTCTCAATGTTACTATGTTTCCTTTCCTGATGATCAGTTGTGGTGCCCAGTTGGGGGTGATCGGGACCGTGTCGCATGTTGGGTTATCTTTTATTTTGGTGTTGTAGTCGGGCCATGAGTGTTTGGATGATGTAATGTTATTTATGTACTTGATTGACGTGGCGAGTGTAAGCCAACTATGTTATCTCCCCTTTATGATTTATATTACATGGGATGTTGTGAAGATTGCCTAACTTGCGACATATGCCTTCAATGCGATTATGTCTCTAAGTCGTGCCTCGACATGTGGGAGCTATAGTCGCATCGAGGGTGTTACAAGTTGGTAATCAGAGCCTTCCCCGACCTTAGGAGCCCCATTGCTTGATCGTTTTTAGCGGCCGAGTTGTGTCTAGAAAAATGTTTTGAGTCATTTAGGAATTATATATCAGAGAGTTTAGGAATTCTTTTTACTTCCCAGTCTCCTCATCGCTCTGGTAAGGCATCCTGACGTAGAGTTTTGACTCTTCTCTTCTCAAATTTCACTAAAAAAATTTAGGATCACGTGGGTATCTTGGAATCATTCCGATGGTTTTAGGATGAGAACATTGTATTGGTGCCTCCTGTCAGGGGTTTAGTGGAAGTGTCCCGGGGAGTTGAGCTCTGAGGTGTTGTCGTCATAATCTTATCGTTGCAGTTCTGGAATACCTTAGTTTAGTATGCCGACATTGAAAATCTCTTTTATGCAGTTCGTTGGTGAGATAACCTCGACGCCACCCAGTACTGGGGCGGGAGTTCGGGAGTATCGCCATAACTTGTATAACGGATGCTTTTCGAAGGTTGAGGTAGATGGTTTCCGAAGTTTTTCTTGGTTATGTGTTGAAGGATGGATACAGCTAGATGTAGGATTTGCTAGATTTGGGTGAGATATTATGCTTCCCCTGTATCCCCAACACCTGATTGCATAACCGGAAAGGTTCGGGAGTTTCATAGGTGGGAATTCTTGTAGCTCTAGTTCTTCTTCCACGGATATTGGTTTGAGATTGGGATTTCTTACTGATTATTCATTCTTGATCCATACCTTGTTGATTTATTTCTCTACCTTAATTCCACGTGGCTTCTCAATTTATGGATATGTGACCATTTCAAGAGGAATGCATTCGTTCACTTTGTTCGGATGTGAAGACTATATGTTGCAATTTTCATTCCGTTGGATTCAGCATCAGTATTTGTCTGCCAATATGCTAATGGATGTCAACCTCTTCAGGATGGCTCCTCCAACGCGCACGACTCCGAATCCTGATCCGCCACCACCTCCACCTCCTCCGGAGGCATGGCAAGCTGTGATGGCCGCAACCAATGCAAACACATAGTTGATCATGCAAATTCTCCAAGAGCACAATCAAGGCAACCAAGGGAACCAAGGAAAAAATCAGAATCACTTTGCTACACTCAACCAGTTCCTTGCTAATGGGCCAAAGACTTTCAGCAATTGTGTTGAGGAAACCGATGCTGACGATTGGCTTGTGGATCTGTGCAAGCATTTCGAGTGCAGTAACGTCAAGCCTGAGGACTTTGTCAAGTTCGCATCCTTCCAACTCAAAGATCAAGCTGCAGAATGGTGCCAACAGTACAAGGACTCCAGAGGTGGACGTGTTATCACTTGGGATGAATTCCGTCAAGATTTCCGAGCTCATCGTATTCCCCAGAGCGTGGTTGAAAGCAAGCGTGAGGAATTCCGCAACCTGAAGCAAGGCTCTTTGTGTTTCTATGACTACAACAAGTTGTTCCAGAAGCTCGCCCGCTTTGGTAAGCAGGACATACCTGATGAGAAGAGAATGATATACCAGTTCAGGGGTGGTCTCAGAGAAGAAATTCAGCTAGCTCTTGTTCACTTTGAGCCCTTGAGATACGATGAGTTCTACAACATGGCATTGAAGCAAGAGGCCGCTCAATTGAGGTGTGATGCTTCCAAGAAGCGAGTCAGAGAGGCAACTCCTTCTTCCTCTACTCAAGTGGCCAAGCAGCAGAAGTATTGGCTTCCTCCTCCTCCATTCCGTCAGCCGTATCAGCAGAAGAGCAAAGGTGTCAGTGGTTCTTCCCACCCACCCAACCCTGCCTTTCAGAACAAGACTTCGTCTCAACCTCCAAGATCGAGTGCTCCGTATCACCATCCGCTTTCAGAGGTCACGTGCAACAAGTGCCAACAGAAGGGTCACTATGCCAACAAGTGTTTCAACCAGAGGCGTCTTCCTCCTCCTCTTGTCAGATCGGCAAGTACAGCTGTGGTCAAGCATAACCCCAAGCACACCAAGGTCAACTTGATGAATGCAGCTCAGGCAGAGGACTCATCAGATGTCATCATGGGTAACCTTCCTGTTAATGATATTCCAGCTAAAGTTCTTTTTGACACGGGTGCATCTCATTGTTTCATCTTGAGACCATTTACATCTAGGCATGAATTGGTTTCGCAAGTTTTGCCTAGTCCATTAGCAGTTGTCTCTCCCGGTAAGCGCATGCATGCTAACTCCATCGTTCCGGATGTTACTATCACCTTGGGTGACTACAAGTTTCTGTCTTCTCCAATGGTTCTTGGTAACTCGGATATTGATCTTATTCTCGGAATGAATTGGCTTTCTAAGCACAAGGCACATCTTGATTGTGCTGCCAGGCAGATTCAATTGACTCATTCGTCTGAGGTTGTAATTGTCTTTGCCGCTCGGGATAATACCATCTGTTTGTTTTCTCTCAATGAGAAGGGTGAACTCGATGCCATCTCTCAAATTCCAGTCGTTTGCGAATATCAAGACATCTTTCCAGAAGAGCTTCCAGGAATGCCTCCGCACCGGCCAGTTGAATTCGTTATTGATCTTGAGCCTGGCACGGAACCTGTGTGCAAGCGTCCTTACAAGCTCGGACCTGAAGAGTTGAAGGAGCTGAGGAAGCAACTCGATATTCAAGAGAAAATGGGTCTTATCCGGCCTAGTTCTTCTCCGTGGGGTTGTGGTGTTCTTTTTGTGAAGAAGGATGGAACGGACCGACTTTGTGTTGATTACCGTCCATTGAACAAGAAGACCATCAAGAACAAATACCCACCTCCTAACATCAATGAGCTATTCGAACAACTCAAAGGTGCCCAAGTATTCTCCAAGCTTGATCTCCGTATGGGTTATCATCATATTCGAATCCGTGAGCAAGATATTCCCAAGACGGCTTTCAGGACAAGCTATGGTTCATATGAATACACTGTCATGTCTTTTGGCCTCGTCAACACTCCTCCGACGTTCTCTCGCATGATGAATTTCATCTTCAACGCCTACACCAATGACTTCGTTTTGGTCTATCTCGATGACATTCTGGTTTTCTCAAAAAACAAGGAAGATCATGCCAAGCATTTGCGTTTGGTTCTTGATAAGTTGAGGGAACATCAGTTCTACACCAAGTTCTCCAAGTGCGAATTTTGGCTCGATGAGGTTCTTTATCTTGGTCATATCATCTCTGCCAAGGGCATTGCGGTGAATCCTGAGAAGGTGTCTGCAATTGTGAATTGGGAACCTCCTCAGAACGTGAAGCAACTCCGTAGCTTCCTCGGTCTCGCAAGCTATTGTCGAAGATTCGTTGAGAACTTTTCTAAGATCGTGAAGCCTCTCTCTAATCTTCTCCAGAAGCACGTCAAGTACGTTTGGTCTCCGGAGTGTGAAATTGCTTTCAACACTTTGAAAGACAAATTGATCACTGCTCCAGTTCTGACTCCGCCTGATGAATCCAAGCCGTACGAGGTCTTTTGTGATGCCTCTCTCCAAGGTCTTGGCGCAGTATTGATGCAAGAGAAGAAAGTTGTTGCATATACCTCTCGCCATTTGAAGCCTAATGAGAAGAACTACCCCACTCATGATCTCGAGTTGGCGGCAGTTGTGCATGCTCTTTTGACTTGGAGACATCTTCTATTGGGAAGAAAAGTGGACATTTTCACTGACCACAAGAGTCTCAAGTACATCTTCACTCAGCCTAATCTCAGCCTCAGGCAAACTCGATGGGTCAAAATTATTCAAGAGTATAATCCGAGTATCGAGTATACTCCAGGCAAGGCCAATGTGATTGCTGACGCATTGAGCAGGAAAGCTTACTGCAATAGTCTGATTCTCAAGCCTTATCAACCCGAGCTTTGTGAAGCTTTCCGCAAACTTAATCTGCAAGTTGTTCCTCAAGGTTTCCTCGCCAACCTTCAAGTCTCTCCTACCTTGGAAGATCAGATTCACCAAGCCCAGCTTCTTGATGCTATGGTGAAAAAGGTGAAGATTGGGATTGCCAAGAGTCAACCCAAGTACAAGTGCTACCGCCTTGATGACAAGGATACTCTCTTCTTCGAGGATTGTATTGTTGTACCCAAAGGTGACCTCCGTAAAGTGATCATGAACGAGGCTCACAATTCTCTCCTCTCCATCCACCCTAGGAGCACGAAGATGTATCAGGACCTCAAGCAGGCTTATTGGTGGACTCGAATGAAGCGCGAGATCGCTCAATTCGTGAATGAATGTGATGTCTGCAGAAGAGTGAAGGAAGAACACCAAAGGCCAGCAAGTCTCCTCCAACCTCTTGCCATTCCAGAATGGAAGTTTGACCACATTGAGATCGACTTCGTGACTGGGTTTCCCAAGTCCAAGCGTGGCAATGATGCTATATTCGTTGTCATCGACAAACTCACTAAAGTGGCTCGTTTTCTGCCTATCAAAGAGTCAATCACTGCAGCTTGTCTCTCTGCACAGTATTGCACAAGTGATCTCTTCAGACCGTGGCAGCATCTTTACCTCCAAGTTTTGGGATTCTTTTCAGAAGGCCATGGGCACCAACATCCGCTTCAGCACAGCTTTCCATCCTCAAACTAGCGGTCAAGTCGAGCGTGTCAACCAGATTCTTGAAGATATGCTCAGGGCTTGTGTGATCTCCTTCGGCATGAAGTGGGAGGATTGTCTTCCTTATGCTGAATTCTCCTACAACAACAGTTTTCAAGAAAGTCCGGGCAAGGCCCCATTTGAAATTCTGTATGGCAGGAAGTGCCGTACCCCTCTCAACTGGTCTGAAACCGGTGAACGTCAGATTTTGGGTAATGACTTAATCACAGAGGCAGAAGAAATGTGCAAAGTCATTCGTGATAACCTCAAAGCAGCCCAACCCCGCCAGAAGAGCTACTATGATAGTAAGCACCATGATTTGGCTTTCGAGATCGGAGATCATGTGTACCTCCGCGTCTCTCCTATGAAAGGTACTCGTCGCTTCAGTATCAAAGGGAAGCTTGCCCCTAGATACGTGGGACCTTTCAAGATTGTCAGCAAGAGAGGCGACCTCGCCTATCAACTCGAGCTTCCTTCAAACTTTGCAAATGTTCATGACGTGTTCCATGTCTCTCAGCTTCGAAAGTGCTTCAAGACTCCTGACCGCACCGTCAAATTCGAGGACATTGAGCTCCAAGAAGATCTCTCCTACCGTGAGCACCTAGTTGCTATTCTTGAACAGACTGAACGCAAGACTCGCAACAAGTCAATCAAATTTCTCAAAGTCAAGTGGTCACACCATTCCGACCGTGAAGCTACCTGGGAACGTGAGGATCACCTCCGTTCTAAGTACCCGGCGTTCTTTCAGTCCTAGATCTCGGGACGAGATCCTTTCGTAGTGGTGGAGTGTTGTAACACCCGGATGTAACTTTCCTAATTTGTACTCCAACTCTTGCTGTTTCCGACGTTAAGTTAATTTATTTTCTCAGGTTCGGGTCTTTGTCTCCGTGTGTTGTTGTCATTGTCATGCATCTCATATCATGTCATCATGTGCATTGCATTTGCATACGTGTTCATCTCATGCATTCGAGCATTTTCCCCGTTGTCCGTTTTGCATTCCGGCGCTTCGTTCTCCTCCGGTGGTCATTTCTACCTTTCTTTCGTGTGTGGGGATTAAACATTTCTGTATTGGACCGAGACTTGCCAAGTGACCTTGCTTTACTACCGGTAGACCGCCTGTCAAGTTTCGTATCATTTGGACTTCGTTTGATACTCCAACGGTTAACCGAGGGAACGAAAAGGCCTCGTGTGTGTTGCATCCCAACACCCCTTCAATTTGGCCCAAAACCAACCAAAACCTCTCCATCATCTAGAGCGTTCGATCACGATCGTGTGGCCGAAAACCGCGCCTCATTTGAACTCTCCTAGCTCCCTCTATGCCTATTTAAAGTCCCCTCCTGAAATTTTGCGGATCCCCTCTCCAAAAACCCTAGTCTCCTTCGTCCCCACGCGCCGCCGGACAATTTCCCGCGGGCCGGATACGTCCGGATCGACCCCGCCGCCGCCACGTGTCGCCTCCTCACTAGCCCACGCCACCGCCCCACTTCGTCGCCGCCGCCGGCCCGGGAGGCCCAGATCGGGCCCCCGAGGCCCATCCGCCGCCGAGCCGCCGCCTCCCGCCTCCTCGCGCCCGCAGCTGCCCGACCCCGCCCGGCCGGAGCTT